>NW_025940848.1:77957-80211 GCF_000764305.2 Hyalella azteca
ACATCGTTGGCGCTCCAAGTATGAACGCGTTCAAGAACAGACTAGATAAAGCTATGGAAAAATATATGTTCAGATTTGAAATGCCTAGCTCCTTATCGAACCCGGTGGAAGTCTAGTAGCTACTTCAAACTATCGCCAGTCATGAAAAGATCCGGTCAAATGACACGAGTTTAGATCTATGAACAAGGCACGAAAAGAAAAAGAATCGGCGACAGGCCACATCAGGCCTACACTTCAGCGCCGACATCACTATGTTATGTTATGTTAAGGAATGCAAGAAAGGCATTGCTTTTTTCTATTACCTTGCCCTAATTTTTCTTGTAATCGTCTGGCGCCTGTAATAATATGCGAATTTGGACATATATGGTCCTTTTTCATAAACTTTAGTATTTATTATAATTAGTTCTTGTTACTCATAAGGGATCGAATTAGGTCCACATATTTTCATGGAAAAAAATTTAAACGCTCAACTGTACATATCATATCTTATTAATTATAAATATGTTCGTATGTAGTGGACCAGTGCATTTTTCTCGCCTCTCTCAGAAAAAATTGTTTAATAATGGTTAAGAATTTTTTATTGTGTCTGAGACATACAGAAAATATGCGCCGTGCGATTCAAATAAAGATGGAAAGTTCCTCATTTAAATATGTTAACAGGAAATGAAATTAAAGAGCAGCCACACGGTACCGTGGCCATCACGTGTGCAATTTGTGACTAGATTTTTGGAAGTGCGAGTTGATCGATTTTAAGAGCATTTTTTTAGATCGTTGTTTTTCTCACTGTTTTTGGTACTTCACAATTTATATTAAAAAAAGTATATATGTCAACATTTGGAAGATTTTCTTCCAAATGCCATATTTGTTTTTTTACGTATTTATTATTTTTCGTTCTATTATTGAGGTTCGCCTGAATTGCTGACATTCTGACTTGACCGCCGTCACATTGACGATGACGTCATCATAGCTACATCAGACTACGAAAACGATAACATTTAGCCGAGAGTACGAGAACGATAGCATGTATCCGAGACCACGAAAACGATAACATTTATCTAAATTCTAAGACCACGAGAAAGATAACATTTATTCAATACTACACGAACGATAACATTTATCCGAGACAACAGGAACGATAACATTTATCCCAGGCTACGAGAGAGATAACATTTATTCAATACTACAAGAACGATAACATTTATCCGAGACTACAAGAACGATAACATTTATCCGAGACTACAAAAACGATAACATTTATCCGAGACTACAAGAATGATAACATTTATTCGAGACTACGAGAACGCTAACATTTATTCGAGACTACGAGAACGATAACATTTAGCCGAGAGTACGAGAACGATAGCATATATCCGAGACAACGAAAACGATAACATTTATCTAAATTCTAAGACTACGAGAAAGATAACATTTATTCAATACTACAAGAACGATAGCATTTATCCGAGACAACAGGAACGATAACATTTATCCAAGGCTTTGAGAAAGATAACATTTATTCAATACTACAAGAACGATAACATTTATCCGAGACAACAGGGACGATAACATTTATCCAAGCTTACGAGAAAGATAACATTTATTCAACACTACAAGAACGATAACATTTATCCGAGACTACAAGAACGATAACATTTATCCGAGACTACAAGAACGATAACATTCATCCGAGGCTACGAGACAGATAACATTTATTCAATACTACAATAACGATAACAATTATCCGAGACTACAAGAACGATAACATTTATCCGAGACTACGAGAACGATAACATTTATCCGAGGCTACGAGGAAGATAACATTTATTCAATACTACGAGAACGATAACATTTATCCGAGACTACAAGAACGATAACATTTATCCGAGACTACAAGAACGATAACATTAATTCGAGACTACGAGAACGATAACATTTATCCGAGGCTACGAGAAAGATAACATTTATTCAATACTACAAGAACGATAACATTTATCCGAGACTACGAAAACGATAACATTTATCTAAATTCTAGGGAAACGTACTCCAATGGATCAGAGATTTTCTAGTAGGTAGACGACAACGTGTCAGTATTAACGGAACCGTGTCAGACTGGGCATCAGTGCGCAGTGGCGTGCCACAAGGAAGCGTCCTGGGGCCTATTTTGTTCGTTGCTTTTATAAATGATCTGCCAGAAGTAGTGTCCAGCGTGTGCTCCATGTATGCCGACGACACAAAAGTTTATAATACAGTGAAG
>NW_025940848.1:81315-131010 GCF_000764305.2 Hyalella azteca
TCTATTTCTGGATGGTTAAAGTCACCAACGATCAACGTATGCGACCTGCTGAATGACATGCTCGGTAAAAGGCTGTTTAGTACTTTATTGTTATCAGAGGTGCTGTTAGGTGATCTGTAAATGACCCCTATGAGAAGGCTATCTTTGCCTTTTAGAGTAAGTTCACACCACACTGATTCTCTAGCTGATTGATGCTCTGCAGATAACTTTACTTGCTGGGCCCCATAAAAGGTTTTAACCCACAGAGCTGCATTGCTCTTCATTTAGGTTATAGAATAGAAGTGTCGGCGTTGAAGAAATAGGCCCATGGCCTGTTGCCGATTCTTGAACTTTTCGTGACTTGATTCACAAGGGAGCCGGCCTTTGGAACCCGATCTTTCCATAGCTGAAAACAATCGAAACCTGGCAACTGAAATTCAACAAGTACAATTTTAATTCCGTGATTTTTAGGGAGTGTTTATGTAATACAAATAATGTCTATACATTCGTTTGCGATCACACTTAACAGTTCACTTTTTTTTTTCAAAGCGGAATCCGAGTTCGTGTAAAATCATTTTTAATTTTTTTTTGGCACTTTTACTTTGATTTAAGCGGTTGCTTCTTACATTACTTACTACTTTCATTACTTACCCAATTAAAAAAATTGCGAGAGTGGTTGACCTGATTTACCGTGCTTTTCAGCGTGATTCTTTACTGCCATTTCTTGCGAAAATTCTCTCGCTCTGAAGGGGTGAAATCATTCTTTACAAAAACGGAGTTGTACTCAGGAGATTCTCCAAGCTTTTTCGCCGCCTTCAGCACGCTTCCAACCTGTGCAGGATCCTTTCCAGTCACCAACAAAGGTCTGCAGGTGTTGGCATCAGGGTCCTCCAAGCGTAGTCTCTTGCACGATTTGGACGTTTCAGAACATTCTCTATCGATTAGTTCGATCGAAAAATGAACTTTTCTGTGATCCCATTACATGGTCAGGGGTCCGCCGGAAATGACATGAAATTTTTTAAGTAAATTAACAAAAATTCGATAAAAATGTTTTATTTTTTCTGGACGTTTCAGAGAACATTCTCTATCGATTAGTTCGATCGAAAAATGAACCTTTCATAGACCCTCATTTTGTGATGCGACGAAATTTTTCTAAGTAAATATGAAAATGTTATATGTAAAATTGAAAGTTTTCTCGACGTTTCAGATGATTTGCAGCCTTTTCTTTTTGTGAACCAGCCGGCGGACCGGGGAAGCCTGCCGAAGACCACCACTGCCCTGGATGTAATGGACTATCATGACTCCTGCCCTCCGGAACGTAGCCTTCAACACTTCTGGAAAATCATATAGGCAGCCGAAAGCCACCAGACAGAACGAATCAATTGAATTAGACCAATCAGCCCTCAGGCTGTCTCTTATACACATCTAGATGTGTATAAGAGACAGGCCGTAGACCAGCAAATTAACGCTCAAATCAGCCCTGGAGCCAACATCAACCATCTAAATGCTATAGATATTGTCATCCTGGCACCTAAGCAGCCGTAGTCAATTGACCTATCTCACCAAACGAACTTAAACCAACACTGCTTCAGCACACATGGCAATGATGGCATGCATCCCGCGTTTGTTTGTTTGTGGATTTGTTTGTTGTTAACATTGACAACGAAAATTAGCCCACTTCTGATTGCTCTAGTCTCTAGAGATCTGAAATTCGGCATGCATGATGCAGGCTATTTTTGCCTAACAATTTCAGATTATTATTCAGATACAATCATGAAAACTAGCAATTAGAGACCTAAATTAGCTTAGGCCTAATTGAGTAAAGTACATATTATAACATATATATATAGTACTGTAAAATGGGGTTACTTTGACCTGCAGGGTAACTTTGACCACTTTTCATTTTTTTTAACAAAAACCCCCAAAACTCAAAAACGATTTGACATAGAAAAATTTTGTCAATGGGCTATTCATCAAAGGCCTAATACTGAGGCTACGTAACACAATAGAAAGATTGGGAACGCAGTCGTGCACGGTGCGGTGCACCACAAATTTTGTACACCAATAAGCCCTGAATCGAACGCCTTGGATCTTTCCGGCATAGTGACAAACCAGAGATTTTTTAGAATCAGTTCATTTTTAATTTCCTCATTTACTCAAGATTTAAACCACTTTCTTATGTATGATAATGCTGGTATCCAGGATACCTGTCTCTTATACACATCTAGATGTGTATAAGAGACAGATTCAACAGAGTCAGTTGAGCAAACACCATCAGACGTATGCTAGTGACTTGGTTCAGCAGAGTCAGTTGAGCAAACAAACACCTTCAGACGTAAGCTAGTGACTCAGTTCAGCAGAGTCAGTTGAGAGAACAAACAACTTCAGACGTAAGCTAGTGACTCAGTTCAGCAGTCAGTTGAGCAAACAACACCTTCAGACGTAAGCTAGTGACTCAGTTCAGCAGAGTCAGTTGAGCGAACAAACACCTTCAGACGTAAGCTAGTGACTTGGTTCAGCAGAGTCAGTTGAGCAAACAAACACCTTCATACGTAAGCTAGTGACTTGGTTCAGCAGAGTCAGTTGAGCAAACAATGAGCAGCGGCTTTTAGCACGTCTTNGGCGTAGATACGGACAGCTTGGTGGCGGATATTACATTTGCTGCAAGGCTCCGGCGCGCTACATCCGAGTGGTGTACAATTTTTTCGCGGTACGGCGGACGATGCTAGGCCATTCGATTGCCGGCTGTTTCTCCTGCAGGCTGATTGGTCTAATTCAATTGATTCGTTCTGTCTGGTGGCTTTCGGCTGCCTATATGATTTTCCAGAAGTGTTGATGGCTACATTCCGGAGGGCAGGAGTCATGATAGTCCATTACATCCAGGGCAGTGGTGGTCTTCGGCAGGCTTCCCAGAAAGATTTAAAAAGTTTGCATATCTAATAGGTTAAAAAATTAATAATGTCACCCACGAAAAAGAGCTATTATTTAAAGCCTGTTGGAGTACCCTCTCCAATTTTTTTATTTTTTTGTAAAATAACTCCAGTCTCCAGGTTTTGATGCATTGTAGTAGAACTGAACTCTTCTAGTTACATATGCAAAAGACAAATTTTAGGAAAGTGTCATAGTTTGCAAATGGGGGGCGCTGCCCCCCAAATCCCAATGGGGGAACTTTGACAGTTTGACCACCTAATGGCAGCCGTGACGGGGTAAAATTGACCGGCTTGGAAATTAAGTTAAAATTACCATAGGTACCTATATAACATATTTTATGTTTGATACACCTATTAATGTTTTTTTCTTCATGTTTCAGACTCTACAGAGTCTTATATATGGTAATTTTAACTTAATTTCCAAACCGGTCAATGTTACCCCGTCACGGCTGCCATTAGGTGGTCACATTTTGCCCATTGGGGGGCGGCGCCCCCCATTTGCAAACTATGACACTTTCCTAAAATTTGTCTTTTGCATATGTAACTAGAAGAGTTCTACTACAATGCACCACAACCTGGAGTTATTTGGAGTTATTTTACCAAAAAATAAAATTGATTTTACCACCCGGTCAAAGAAACCCCAAGAGCTGGGGTAACAAAGACCATCACTTTTTTTGAAATTACATCAAAACTATGAGGGGCAGGAGCCAGCAATTTATGGTGAGTAAAGCTAGAGTATAGACCTGTATTTTGCATGTTTCAATTTAAGTTTAACTTATCTGGTAAAAAAAATGGCATTGTTTTGAAAAAAAAAGTGGTCAAAGTTACCCCATTTTACAGTATATATATATGTATGACGTGCGGGGCTGCGGGCAGAGGTGGCCAGTAGCGCGCTACATGTAGCGGTAGCGGCGCTACATTTAAGCAATTGTAGCAGTAGCGGTAGTGCCCGCTACATATTTAAGTAGCAATAAGCAATGTGAGGTTTTGCCGCTACAGCGGCAACAGCGCTACTGCTACATTTATAGATAGAGCCTTTAGATTTTACATAATAGTATTAATTATTATTTAAAAACCAGCATGATACATAGGTACCTACATAAAACTGTACAAAAGATTTCAATGTAATATTGTCAACCTCAGCCTGTTACTAGTGTCAACAATCAACATGTTAGTTGTTATATACTTGTTAAGTTGTTACCAGTTACCACTTACAGGTATTTTTTCATGCTTCAGTTTGCTCACAATTTTTACACAGTTATTTTATGTTTCACCTTCCCTACATGGATGTCTACTTTAATCTACCAATCTCAAAAATAATCCACATATATATACAAATAAAAGACTGATATTTTATATGTATATGTGGATAATTTTTGAGATTGGTAGATTAAAGTAGACATCCATGCAGGGAAGGTAAAACATAAAAATAACTGTAACCTTTATTTACTGTATCTAATCCATATTCCATACTAGTTTGGATAGGTTAATTGCAATAAAGTTGCATTGATATGTTTTGAAAATGTTTTATTATCATTAAATGTTTATGAGTAAATCCCGATAGCAGAACAATAAATATTTAGAGATTTCCAATAATTTTGGCCATTGTAGCGGCGCTACATTTTACTGTAGGTTTCTAGCGGTAGCGGTAGCACTCGCTACAATCTAGCGGGTGTAGACTGTAGCGGTAGCGCCTGCTACATTTAGAGCATGTAGCAGTAGCGCATAGTGGCAAAGGAGAGAGTTTTTTAGACTCTCTCAAGTCCATTTTTTGAGTCCTATATGTAGACCAGTAAAGTATCCTGGATACCTGCATTATCATACATAAGAAATTGGTTTAAATCGTGAGTAAATGAAGAAATTAAAAATGAACTGATTCTAAAAAATCCGTGGTTTGTCACTACATTTCAAAGTAGTACCGGTAGCGCTGCCCAGCTCTGTGTGCGAGCGCTGATGTTATAGACGAGCAGGCGCTGATGCTGCGTATCATTGATACGTACGTCAAGCAGTGAATATATTTAACATTTTCCATGTGTAGCAATGGACTAAAAAGGAGAAAATAAATTATGGCTTGCCCCAAAAAACGTGGGTCGGGCTGTAAGTTCACCATCAAATTTTCAAAATTCGCGTGTTGAAGTGTTGTGTGCTTTTCACTTTAAGCATAAATCTGCCCAACACACGTTTTTGGGGCGAGCCATAATTTATTTTCTACTTTTGGTCCACAAGAAAAACATGGTTTTCAAAGAAGTTATTAAGTATTTTATTATAAGAGACCCCCTCGCGCAAGTATGACACCATCGACAGCGGGTCGCTCCAGAGCTGTAGGGTCAAGGTTATGTGGTGGTGTTATCTGAGGTCCTGCCAGAGTGGACATTCCAGGAGAATGTGACTATTTATTATGTGAGTGATTGTGTGGGGAGCTCTCTGGCAGGATGGGCAGGTGTCTGTGTCTGCTTGGCCTATTCTGTTTGCGTATGTTTGTAGTGAATGGTGGTGGCCACAGCGCAGCCTGGCTAGGTGTACCGTGTACTCTCTCGAGTCTAGAGAGCTGTGTTTCTGTGCTGCTTATGTCAGGTGGTGGGCTGCCGTGGGCATCCAAGGACTTTGTTGTTGCCGGCCAGCTCCAGTGTTTGTTCTTGTGTCATAATTGTGTGTAAGTGTTTTTTGTGCTTTCACCTGTCACTTCGTCTCTTTGAGATGCTAACGCTGCTTCCTTTGAGCCAGCTTCAGCGGGCTGGATAATTGAGACCTTCTGCACCATGTGGGTGATGATTAACTTTATATTTTGAATAAGTGAGACCTTCCGCCTTGCTGGCGATGTTATATTTTGACCTTTGGTGCGAAATAGCTTGATAGCTGAAGTGCTAGCAAACCATCATACTACTACTACTGTCCAATGCCTTTGATAGAGTCTGGCAAAGACTGGCATACTGGCCTAGGCCTATTATACAAGTTGAGCCAGTGTGAGGTGCATGGTGCTTTGTTGAGATGGTTGAGAGAATACCTTACATAGCTAACATTGTTTAAAATAAACATGTGCACAATTCAAATATTTTCTATCCATTCACTGCATTTAATTATTTTATATATATAGGTAGTCTTATAATTCTAATTGTTTCGTTTCTAGTTTTACATTCACATATTTAAAGAGTGAAATTAAATATTTTAATTAGAATACTCATATTAGGGTGGAAAATCTATCTAATTGCCTAAAAGGTCAATACAATCTCAACCTCTCAATGTACAGGGTGGGGCAGAACCGATTGAGCAGTTTTGAGGTAAAATAAAAGAGTAATAGAAGTACATAATGAAGAAAGTTTATTTTCCTAGAGGTTAGCATAACATACCATTTAGAGCCATGCCTCTGTATCAAAAACATTCAATTTATTGGAACCTAATACACACTAAAGGCAACAAGTTTATATAATATCAATTTGTCATTCATAGTACACTTCTACTAAAGCATGAATAACAATATGTCAAAATAAATGAAAGACTGCCACTCAATATATTTAAATCTATAAAAAAAAATAAAAAATTGTGATTTTTTATAAAAAAAAATCAAATGATTTAATCATATGATTTAATCATTGCCAACCCTGTGACTCCCAACTTTGAGATTGAGATCTCCAGAATAGTGACATGTTACAATGAAAGAAGAGGGAGACTGTGCAGGGTTCCCCCATTTAATAACCAAGCCACGGCCAGAGTACAGACTCTCTGTGAGGCATCACTGTCCGTGGTAGGACCAAGGCTCTTTAATGCCCTGCCAAAAGCACTGAGACGAGGGGAGTTCACCCTTGCAACATTCAAGAGATGACTGGACAATTGGTGGAGAAAGATCCTGGATTGTCCAGTAATAGGAAACTACCCTTGGCAAGTGACAAGCAACAGCATCTTGCATCAGCTGGCCCAAAGGAGGGCAAATTTACAGAACACTTCCAATGTTACATCTGGGACCCGAGGGTGGGGCAACCTGCCTAGCGATGAATCAGAGACGGAGGATGACGATAGTGCATCAGCGTGACCATGGATTAAGAAGTCCTAAACTCATCTAGTCCACCTCACAATTTTTTGGCACTTCTAATAAGAAGGCTCCTGAGGCTCATTTGCTACTCTCTGTTACCTCCAAGGCTCCAACTTGTCAACAACTTAATGAAAAATCAATTAGCACTACCTACATAGGTACCATCAAACAGAGTAATAAGGGATGGGCGGGGTTATGGAGCAATAAGGGACAGTTCTCTGACATTTTGTAGAAATGTTGTGGCAGCTAAACTAATCAAAATATTGCAAAACAAAAAATAGTGGCATAAAATTCAACATCTTTCCTATCTATGTAGCATAAAGCAAGTTAAGAAATCGTACATTTACTACCTCTACAAAATCCTTTAAAAAAAGTGTGAAAAGTAAGGTTTTGGAAAAGTACCTCTGCTAAGGTCTGTAGCAAAAAAAAATATTCTCTGTATTGAAAATTTAACTTACAGAAAAGTTGCACACAGCCCACAGGTGTTGGCTTAAAATGTGATTGATGGGATTAGCGTATCTCATTCCAGAAAGAAAAGGCTGCCATTTCCGCATGCCAGAGTCAGAAGAGACACAAAGACACAGAAAATGCCATTTGTTCTACATTCTACAAAGGAAGAGGTAGACTTCAGAGTAGTACTGTTAGTGAGTATTGGACATGTACACTCTGCATGCTTCAAATGTTTTAAAATTGAGTTTTATTCCAAGTGTCTCTTATTACCCCATTCCCAGGGTTAGTTCAGGAGGCTTTTATTTTGTGTCTTACACCTTACAAAGAGCATATGGAATTCTTTCAGAGATGCCATATGATACCTTTAAAATGGGCCCAAACTTGTTTATGAAATGTTTCATGGTAAGAAGTTATTAAAAAACACTCAAAACAATCCCTTATTACCCCATTTGATGGTAGTTTAGTTTGAAAAGATTGAGAAACAACCCTTTAATCATCCGGTTGGATGTATTATGTAGAAAGAAGATGATGTACAATAATAATGCAAAGTTTCAATTATTAATGATTTAAAAATGGGTAATGGCCATGTTTTTATAATGGATACAGTTACTATGTACCTATGTCCTGTAACTGCTGTTGATATTAGCATTAACTGGCCAGGAAGTTCTCTCTTTTCCACTGTCTGATCAGCCTCTGATGCCAGCTGTTTGCCTCAATTGCCTGTATAGTACCTACCTCACCTAATATTTTAATTGTTGCCTCAATGATTTTAATTT
The DNA here is from genome assembly GCF_000764305.2 of Hyalella azteca. NCBI lineage: Eukaryota > Metazoa > Arthropoda > Malacostraca > Amphipoda > Hyalellidae > Hyalella > Hyalella azteca. The sequence goes on from NW_025940848.1 coordinate 89,478, forward strand.
TTTATCTTGTTGTAAGCATATTTTGTTAAGTTTTGTTTTAATAAGTGTCTGCCAATCAATATACAATACTGACATAGCAGAGCTAGTGACCTTTTGTCACCTATATGGCTACATTGCGAAAACAAGGAACCTTGAATATTAATAACTTGCACTCTCTGTCTCTCTCTTCAGTCTCTTGAAGTAACTCTGACAGTTCTGGGTGGACAAAGGCTTTTAAATGAGTTATCAGCCAACTTACACCTACAATCAACCTGGGTTTGATAAAGACAGTCTTGACAATGTGTTACAATACATCAGAAATGCTCCAAAGTAAGTAACAAAATTGAAAATTTTAGGGTAGCCGGTCCCCTTAAAAAACCATCATCGGTTTTCTAATAATTTCACGTTTTCTTTAATTTTTTGAAAAATTCACACAAATAAAAAAAGTCTTAGATTTATTTTTTACATATGTGTACCAAGTTTCAAAGTTATCTGTCTGTAAATAACCGAAATAAAATTTCCAATTTCTTGTGGAAATTTTATTTCGGTTATTTACAGACAAATCACTTTGAAACTTGATACTCATATGTAAAAGATAAATCTAAGACTTTTTTGTTCATGTGAATTTTTCGAAAAAAGTGAAATCAAATGTGAAATTCTTAGAAAACCGCCAAAAACAGGGTACTGTAGAAATCTATCTCCTAGGATTTTCAAGCGACAACATCGAGATACATATCATTCGATGCGTAAGGACCATATCTATAGATTGGTCCTTGTTGTTTTTAAAAATTTTGATTTTTGTGGGTGGGGTGGGCATTTTTTGAAAAAAAAATTGATTTCTCCCTCCACCCTTTCGAATATTTTCAAAACTATAACAAAATTGAAAAAATTCTTCAACCAATCTCTAGATCTTTTATTTGCAAATCGAACTGTATATTTCTCATTGCTGTAGCTTAAAAACTCTAGGAGGAGATAGGTTTGCAGTGACAATAAGTGTGAACCCACACGACAGCAGCCGGGTAACTAAAGATCAGCGTCTTCAGGTCATCTATTTTTGTGCCCGGCCGGTAATTTTTGCCTATATTGAATGTGAAAGAACTCCCCCACCCCTAACCCTTTCGCGAACTGTCGTCAAGGCATAAATCAATGTACAGAGATGATTTTGGTACCGTTGGATAGGTCAGAATGTCAGCTTTAAGGTGAGACTAAAACCCAAAAAAGTGAAATTTATGATTTTTGTCCCAGAAAATTGGGCGGTAAAGGGTTAATAACTGATCTAATTTTTTATGTGAGAAAAATAATATGTGTATATATGTATACATATTACATGATATACATTATGTACATATTTACTTCTATGAAATTTCATTGAAAATATTTTTCAAATATATGGTAATTCGAATAATATTTTAATCTTTCTTTCCGCAGCTACTGTTTGTATAAGATCCAGCAATGTCTGCCAAACCCCTCCATGATCTGCACATACGACCCCATGGTCTGGCTCCCTCCAGAGCTGCTGGATTACTTGCTGCTTTTCCTCGATCCTGAATCTCAGCTCAACCTTTTAATTCTTAATAAAGCTTGGAATAGGTAAATTATGTTGAATTTTCATTCATAAATTGAATTTTTTTGCTGGTATAAAAACAATAATACAGTGTATGTTGCTTTCTCAACCTTTTGACAATGGTTTTGATGTCCACAGAAAGTACCTTAAAAATAGCTCTCAGCTTGCTCATGCATAGACTTGAAAAAAACAATTGCATACCCCAGTTTGAGTGATTTATACTTTCAGGTATTTGTTGCGGCATCCAGTATGGCAGTCAACTTGCCAAAATCTGGGTGTTTCAAAGAGGGTCTGCTACTCACTTGGCTGTCCTGAAAACTCAAAGCCCCATCTATCCTGGCTACAAGTTACTATAGCTGCCTTTTATGTTAGAAGTGCTCTGTGCAAGCCAGATTCATTTTTCCTTAAAAAATGCATTCCTGTTCTCCAAGTTACAAGACTGGGCAGTACAGGACCCCTGGACCTTACTGCCTCAGGAAGACTCATATGTGCCTGTAAGAGTGATTTATTTGTATTAGAACTTCATAAACTTAAGGTAGCTTGCTGATAAATCAAACGTTATTTCAATTTCAGCTAAACTGGTTTTGGCAATTGGCAGTACTACTTTTGTTCAGACATATCTACATTTTTTAGTTTAATTTAAAACGGAAATTAGTGCTTAATCAATGTAACTCCATGCATGTATTCTCTCTCCAGAACATTTTACAGAAATTTCACTGATATATTGGCAGTAACTCTTTATTTAAGTTCTATTTGTGGATCAATCATATCAATCAATCATATTATTTTGGTAGTTTATATTGTTCAACATAGGTATTAGTTTACCTGTGAGATTGTGGGCATGGGTTGTGAATCTGTTCCAAAGTTAAATTCTTTATCTCATATTTATCTCTATTGAATTTTCAATTAATAAGTTACCATATACCTACCCCATTATTTTCATTATTTTTACTGTTCCCAAATTATTCTTTCCACCTCACAGATCGTGACAAGCATTGGGTTGTGCTTGACAGATGTTGCAGAGAAGTACTTCTCCGCCACACAACGGGCTCAGAAATCATGTGCACTCGCTTCATTGATACAAGTAAAGCTGCAGAGCTCTGCCCTAACGGTGCAATAATTTATGGCAAAGTTGATGGACGCCTCACTGCTGCACTGCAATTCAAAGGATTTCATACCTTTGCTTACATTGATTTTTTCACGCACGCTGGTCCAGTGTTGTGTTGTGATGCCTCAGCGGAGCTGGACCTCATGGTGAGCGCAGGGGACGACCTCTGTATCAGGATGTGGCATCTCTCTACCGGTGTTATGCTTATGGCACTGTCAACACATGCCCGCACTTGTCAGATTCGGATGCTGCCCAAGCGTGAAGGCTGGTTCAATGTTATTGCTGTGGAAAATACTGCATGCCGTCAGTACAAGTGGACTTCTGAAAGCCCAAATTCTACTGCAGTGGCAGATAATCTTCAAAGACTAAATTCAGCAGTTGTAAACACACAACAAACACTCAATTCCAAAGACAAGTTTGGAAATTATTTGAACATTGATTGTAGTGTAGTGTATGATGACGACTCGATATCAGCTCAAGTGATCCACGATTCAAACTACACAATAGGTTGTATTTCACGTAGTTCTAATGAGAAGACCAATAGCATTGTGGTCTACGATGCTCATACGCTGCAACGCTTACACTGTGTTCCCACCATTCTGAAGCTGCTTCGCCTGGAGGCAGCAGGGCGCAGGTTTGCTCTGTTCACCACAACGTCTTGGAGCGAACTGGACGTCAAATGCAGGCCCTCATTTAAAGAGGAAGCTTTGGTGCTCTTTGACCTCACTGCTGAACAGCAGCTCAGTTTCTTCAGGCTACCCTGGAGAAATCCATCGTGAGTTGATTGTTATATATTCAACAAACAAAGATGAGTAGGTTCTTCGTGAGCTCAACCTTCATACAGGTGGCCTTCAAAAGCTCGTTGCATGAACATCAATGACTATTTGTATTTTTCAAATTCTTTTATCTTCGCATCTCAATGACGGACTACAATCACATTTCTATGCCTCATACTTTATTATAGAACGTGTTAACTGATTGTTGGAATTAACCAGAAGTACATTGATCGGCAGCAATCTTGATAATTTCTTTATAATCTGCAAAAAAAGGTTCTTGATATCCTAGAGCTCCACTAACCTTGCTCTTCAAGTTCCCACAGAAGCAGTTGTAGGTCATACGACACCGCGTGGCTGGATGAGCTTCCTGTGGACGCTGTGCTACCTATTAAGGCCTACTCAACTGCTGCTGCTTCAGCATCTGGTATTGCCTCACCATATAACTGCACTGTACCATCTACCAACAACGAACCACCTGTAAACACCACACCACCTGTCAACTCCGCGACTCCTACAAGCTCCTCGCCATGTCCAGACAACGTTCGCGGCTGGGTGGATCGTGTCTGTAAGTCCATGGGAGACAGCAATTTTGCTCATGATCCTGAGTTCGTCTCAGATATCCTAACTTACCGGCGCGTCATTAGAGGCGTACTAGACACTCCGACGCCGTGCATGACCAGTTCTTCCATGAACTATGAACGTCCCTTGCCGCCTGTGCTGTACATCTCCCACAGCGGCAATGAGGTAGTCGTTGTCACCTGGAACCTCCAGCAGATAAAAGCTAAGGGAGAACACAAGACTAAAACTGAGTGAACGATTGATGTATGTGTGGCCGTGATGTGTTGAGAAAGTTGCTTTATTATAACTTTATTGCCTTATATCGGTATGCTACTAAGAATCAATGATATTAATGGCTAAAAGAATAGTGTCATCCCTCCAGCACAGCGGGAATTTACCTCCAGTTTTGGATACACTGGCATTAAGCGAATATTGCATCCTAAGACACTCGTAAGGTCGATTGCATTTGCAGCATACAGCGGAGGAGTATTGCATTGTCGAGTGTGAATATTTTCTGGAGAGTGTGAGGAAATGTTGGAGAACTAGCATGGAAAATGATACGTATGGCTTTAGTTTACTCGGCTTTAAAATATTTTTAAATATATCTCTATCTCATTTAAACTAAGTGATAATTTATTTAATTTAAATTGATATTTTCATCATCAAATAAACTTAGTGTTTTGATCGCGTCAAGTTGATTAGTTTAAAGTGGGAAGGCAAAAGAACAAGACTTGCTTGGCGCCAACGTGCGTCATACGGCAGGATGAACTGGTGTGGACACCCCGTAGTTTGCCACAAAGTCATGGAGAACTATGAACGATGGTGAATGAAGTATATTGGGAAACATCTTTCCCAAACCCATTAGAACTGTATGAGCTTAAAGTTAGGTTCATGAATACTCAGCTCATTTGCTCTATACAGGTGTATACTTAATATACCTAGATCATAATATTTCTAACAATGTGCAATCGATGACCTAATACGTCATTCATAAATCTGAGAATGAAATTCTTGCGTTTCTTATATCGTAGTACACCATATTCATAGTACGACAACATAGATTGCTGATAAGCGGAAAGGCGAGTGTCTGCTGCTGCAGCAAATCTTAGCTAACGACAGCTGCATCGACCTGTCTGCTAGGCAGTCAGGAAGCAACTGGCATTGTGTGCAGTTAGCCTGGCAGGGGCGCTAGTCGTGCTACCTCAGGAGCGACTGCTTCATGCCACTCCCAAATGGCTATGCTGTTTTCAACAAACTAAGAAAGCTATTCTTTAGCCAGACTCAACTATCTCGGTGATCAGAGACCCGGAACAGAGCTCAGTTGCCTGTGGAATTGGTCGCTGACCTTCCTACAACTATAGAGTTATTGAGGATGTTTTGTTGCTTGGGCGTTGGTACTTACGGTAGGATTATGTTCTTAATCTTGGTTCTCCTTTTCACTGAACAAATTCAAGTTGTATTGATAGTTCCTATCCTTTCTTGTGTCTATTTATTTTTCGCTTGCTATTAATTTACCGCGCCGCGATAAGCCAGACGCCGCGATAAATGCTTAGTAAAGTAATAATAATAGTTATAAGCGACAGTGTCGTAAATGGTGATGGCATGGGAGCCGGTATATGATAATGGTTGCTAAAGTTAAAATGTTTGATATATCTTTTGATATTGTGCACGGCCTTAAATATTTAAATTTCACCAAATTTAAGGTAAAGTTGTTGAATTTCATACACGAAAATTTACCAACGACATCTTTAATTCCGTGTACTCAACCTTACACCAGTTTTGAAAGCGAGAAATCAGCAAAGAAAGTTGGACTTGAACTCTTGGCCGTCAGAGGGCGGGCGTGGACGTTGGCAACAATGACTGATGTGACGAGTGACGAGTAGCAGTGATGAAGAAGAAGGTGGTAGTTTGGAGCGAGCAGGGGGAGCGGGATTGGGGGAGCGAGCAGGAGGGGACCCTGTTAGTTTGGGCAGACTCGGGATTGGGGGAGCGAGCAGGAGGGGACCCTGTTAGTTTCGGCAGACTCGGGGTTGGGGAGCGAGCAGGAGGGAACCCTGTTAGTTTCGGCAGACTCGGGGGTTGGGGGAGCGAGCAGGAGGGGACCCTGTTAGTTTCGGCAGACTCAGGGTTGGTTGGGGGAGGAAATCTCCATGCCAAGGAAAGAAGCCATCTTGAGAAGTTGATGGAAACCTCTGGTAATGTCCGGTATGAGTAGGCCTAAGACTGCGTTCTGGACGGACTGTTGGCTACGATAGCTGTGCAAGAGAGTAGCAAACAGAAGCTGCATAATTTTGGATGGCGCCAGTAGTGGAACTGTCGTGTACGCGGCAGTGATGTTGGAAGCCTCAGCAACCCTTCATTATCACGTCGTTGAAGATCAGTGGAAATCAACTTGGACTTCTGATTATTTCAAAGCTTGAATACTACGTTAGTAATGACTGGAACAGGACTTATGATCATTTTCACGCTAAGAATATAGCGTCATTAAGGACTGAAAGATAATCAACAAGGACTTTTGAACCGTTTATTGCACCTCGTTTACAAATGTCCGCCCTACAGACGCGTTCTGTTCGTAGCATAATGCAAGCATGCGAGCTGTCGTTATGAACTTCTTGCGAGATCATAGCGATAGATCATCAGGCGCTGTGATAAATGATCAATAGCTGGGATAGATCATCAAGGGCTATGACGGTTACCAATTTGTTGGTTCTCAAAGTACGCCTTTTAACTAAATAAAAAACACTCTCAGTCAGTATTCCCAACCAACAAGATATGATCCCTCCTGTCCTCCATTACACCATTGAAATTTCCTACCCCGCGCCTCTCTAGGCCATGTGCTACGCTTTCAAATATAATATATATAAATTGCATAATAACTGTGATCGCGTCCTACGCTTTGGCGCAGAGATGACAAGTCCCGAAAAGAGAAGATAATTCTAGTTCCAGATACTGCAGCGTAAAAATCAACCAGTAGTTCGCATTATCGATTTAATAATGAGCTAATTTCCAATCAATTGGTAAGGTGAGTACACTGAAGTTAAGAAAACGACTTGCTCTACAATACTTCTTGTCCATATGCCTCACAAACATGGAAATTAACGGTGTTTCTTTGATGTGTTGCAAACAGTAGACGTTGTGGTATCTGTTTGGATAACTCGGAACTATCAAATTGTGTAGGGGAAAACCAGAATCATTTTATGCAAGAGAACGCACAAGGCGGCTAACATCATCAATAAGAACAAAGCGAGAGCATCTCGCCAAATGCAGGAAGGTAAAGCACTGGCGTCAGAGAGCAAAGAGGATGTGTTTCGTGTAGAGCTTTATACGTACAGACCCCTGAGTATTTAGTATATAGGTGACTATATATCCCACTAGACAAATGACGTTGAAACAACGTTCAATAAACGCTATTTCAAAGTCAGGTGTCTGATAACTAAGCTCCTCGTCAGCTACACCGCTACTGTACTACACATTGCTTAGGCTAACACATTTGGCACGACTTAACATCTCCTAAGTAACAAATACGTGATAATAAGTCGCCGCCGCTTAGCTTTACGCACGCAAGTTATCTGCCGAAATGATCTTGCATCAAACATAGCTTAGAAATACTCTTCAATATTCACGTTGCTCACCAGTGGGCAGCAAATACTAGCTACACATCAATTAAACCGCCCACAAAATTTGATTGATGAACGCATGAACAACCACCACGATCTTTGCACTGACTCATCAGAGAGCTTCGTTAAAGCAGCGAAAATCTCAATTTTTTACTATTATTATACAGTTGTTATTATAACACCAAGTTTAGTTATTGTAATTGCTCCTCACTAGTGGTGGCAACCAGGAGGGAGATGATAAGTGAGATTTAAAGGGCACTAAGGCCACTGTAACTTCCACGACCATCACCGACATAATGTGCATATGCTGAGAGTCCAATGAACGGAAAAGGTTAGTTTGTCCTGAACACTTCCGGAAGACTATAATTACTGAGAATGATTAAAATATCACGGAGTGCTCTAGGATGAATTAAAATGAGTCAATTAGTGCGCGTTGTGGCCGATGCTTACAAACACAGTGAACCAAAATAGCGGTCAAGCGTTCAGCACTTTGGATTTAGCCTCACAGCTTGGCAAAACAGGCAGTAACGTTTCATAATTTAAGTATAAACATACTATGCAGAACAAGTTTTTGGAATAATAACGTCTATCTTACTAAACATCATCAATAATCAGACAATTTTGTTTATAAATATGATGCTTCATTCCTACAAAACTAACCAATCCATTTTCTATGCAAACACATTCTTAAATCTCGTACACAGACTGGAGCCCCAGCTGGTGTCCTCCTAAATAGCGCGTTCAGTCACCCATACCATAAGCATCAGAACGACGCTGCATTTTCCAATTAATTCCGACACATGATTACATGTTGTAACAATCGTGAATCACGATTGTGATTCAAATGGTCACCAGAGGCTGCACTGCACAAAATATTCTGAGAGAAACGAACCCAATGAACCCTGCAGAATCGAATGACTTCGAACCACAGTTGTGCTCAGATACTTCACAAAAAAAAAACAGAAACCATAGGCTTAACCTCTATTTCTTACTCTTAAATATATCTTACTGATAAATTAATGACGCAAACGATCGTAAAGCTCTCAATAAATATGTGGATGTCCAGGACTTTAAGGGGTCATCCTCCTGGTTTTTATATCGAGATATGTGTCGCCCGGAACAATCTTATTAGTTATTAAGTTAGTTGAGTCACAAGGATTTTCTTCATATGATCTTCAAGTGCCTTCAAGGTTTGAGCACTTTTTCCGCTCACAGCAGCTACTTTTATTTGTGTTGGGCGTTAAAATCTTGCAACATTACACGATACGAAAATTGTCCGAGTCATGGATGATAGTTCTCATCACCGGATAAATATTGAAGATAATCTGAGTTTTGATTATCTTGAAGCTGTGGAAGCTAGCTAGGATCAAACAGACCTCGCCGAGAAGGATCTAACCAAATCCTTCAGGCAGCAACCGATTCAATCTCTCATATGTGATGAAAATATTCTACTCGTGATTAAGACATATCCCTGATCGAAGAACCTGGTAATGAGGACCTGTACGGTTGGGGGACATATTTATAAACGGATAATGCACATGTGTTTAGAAGGTCCCGAGTAATTTCAAATGCCATGATCTCACCTTATCTGGATTAAAGGCCGCTAAAAATAAAAAACGGCCGCTAAGCTTGCACATCAGTATCAGCTGCTAACATAAGTCAGCGTGCAAAGGAAGCACCGCAAACCAAACGAATATTCCAGTTAATGAAAGACTGCATTAATTTTTCCAAGCCTAAATTATCAACACCGAAAATTAATCTCAATTGATCACTAAAGAATAAAGAGAACGAAAAACAAGGAACTACAGACGAATAAGAGGAAAGCTGCCTGCTATCAACGAGCTTGTTAAATATATTGCACTTATGAGAGTCAGTAAGCAAATTAGCCAAATAATAAATAATGTTAGAAATAATTCTTACGAACAAATTGCACAGACTCTGTTATAAATATTACCGAGCAAAAACGCATTAATTTAAATAAATAAAACACCGGTAAAGTAAAAATCAGGTTCCCTCTCCTGAATTTCAGTGATCGCCAAACAGCAAGAACAAGTGAAAGATATAACAACTTTGTTCTACACGAGATAAATCAGGGGAAAACAATCTAACAATACTGAGATAAATAGCAGGAACAAGTGGAAGACATAACATTGTTCTACACGAGGAAGCGCCAGGGGAAAACAACCTAACAATACTGAGATAAATAGCAGGAACAAGTGGAAGACATAACATTGTTCTACACGAGGAAGCGCCAGGGGAAAACAACCTAACAAATTTAAATAGCAGAAAGGGTTAAAGAAATTTGAATTCGGAACATGGGAAGCTCACTGAATGTCAGAATGACTCTCAGTAGCCATCTCTCGAGGTAGATCCTACTTAATCAATACTGGCAAATACAAACAAGAATCATTATAAATTATATTGCCTCGATATCTCAAAAGTAAATCCCTAACTAACTTTGAAAGTATGTTAGCCCTTTTTCGAGGAAATAGAGGCGTTTTCACATCGCAAACAAGAAATATGTTTGAATTCAAACTTCATTATATTCAAGTAAAATAAGTTATTTTTCTCTTCTAAATTTAAAAAGTTTGAGAAGAGATGTACACAACCAATAATTAATTCAAGTCTTTGGCGCTACCTAAAGCAAAGGCTACTGGCCTCATGGTTGACGACAGCCACACAGTATAACCCCAACAGGGTTCGATCGCCTTATCCTGAACCCCTGCAGGAAAGTATTTAACAACTCTAGCAGGAGGGACAGGTCAACCCAAAGGTAGGGGCAAGCGAACAAATAATAAATCAGATAGAATGTTCACTTCCACTTCCTTGTTCGTTGCACAAAAATATACTCTAATGTCGGAAACGTGGGTCCACAAGAGGATGAGGTCATTGGGAACACTGCCGGCCTTTAGGAGTGAACAAACAAATGTGTTCTTGCAGTGCAAGGATTGCTGATCATGCAATCACTTTACGCGCAACAAACGCACTTTCGTGTCAGTCTGCAAGCGTGCATCATAAGGACCACGATTCAATTAAACTACAAACGCTATCATTCACAGTAGACAAAATAACGCATTGATGATAGCTGCACAGGCCACCCTCCACACCGACACCCCAACAAGAGGCGGTGCATCGGGCTGACCTCCACACCGACACTCCAGCAAGAGGCGCTGTGTTCAGTAATGCTCATTAGGGCTGCTGAAGTAGCTAGAGTGCTGGGACGCATCACTCGACTCTTGTGACACTCTCAGGTCACCGTCAGCAGTATCATCATCATCCTCATCATCTTCCTCAATAACGACTTTGTCCTCCTTCTTGAAGTTCTTTAGCTTGACGTGCGCGAAGGTCATCTCCTCCTCGGTGATGTGGTCGACGCTGCCGTTGAGGTAGTCGCGGAACTTGCGCAGCGCCGAGTAGAACGGCACCTTGTCGAGCGCGCGAGGGAGCTGTGCGCACCGCGCAGACGACGACGGCATCACCCACACGTACTGAAATACCAGGAACAAGGAACAATTCATTACCTAGCGCCAGCACCTAACTTGATCACACTAAATGAGCTTAGCTTGAGCGAGACGCCATCACCCACACCCAATGAAAGGCACTGCATCGCCATACATTCATTCATTTCTTGGTGCCACCTATCATAATCACAACAGTGATGTTGGATGTTCACACAACTTACAGTGTCGGTGTGTGGGAACAATTCTGGCTGCTACTCACAACAGTGATGTTGGATGTTCACACGACTTACTTACAGTGTAGGTGTGTGGGAATATTTCTGGCTGCCACTCACAACATTGATGTTGAATGTTCACAAGACTTACAGTGTCGGTGTGTGGGAACATTTCTGGCTGTTTGCCAAACTGGAAGTCCTTCTTGCCAGAGAATATTTCGTAGATGCCCTTGCCGTTGAAGACGGCGATGCGGGGGCGGTAGAAGCGCAGCTTTGACACCAGCATTTCGCCTCCTTATGAACAGAATTTCAGGTCAGTACAGGGCTGGATAATTGAATTATAGCTTAGAATTATAAAGCTGAACTTCAAGAGTAAATAATCGTGTTGAGAAATTATCCAAGAATATACAAGCTGGACTATATAGTGAAAGGTGTAGATATATAAAATATATTGTACAGGAAGGAGTATTCTGTGGGCACCTTGTTTGATCTCGAGTCTGGTAAGCTCGGCCGAGCCTCGCGTAGTGCGCGCCACGATGTTGGTGAAGCCGATGTTGTACTTGAGCAGCGAGCCATCGTCCTCTGCACCCAGCGGCTCAGGGATCAGCCCTGACAGGTACAGGCACTTCCCTGCACGCAAACATCATTATTGAGGGGAGGGGCAATGTTGTGTACATTGTTTATGGTGCCACGTATACAGGTACAGGCACTTCCCTGCACATAAACATCATAATTGAGGGGAGGGGGCAGTGTTTTGCACACTGTTTATGGTGACACTTTAGCGCACATTGTAGAGGGAAGGGAGTCTCTACCTGAAGCAAGCATAGGAGGAAGCTGGAACATCGATGGTTTGTTTTTTATAATTGAATAAAGCATGCAAATGTTTAGAGGAGCGGACAGTGAAATGTCAGTGACGTCACTGGCGCCATGGAGCAGCATGGCTACATGGCTGGTGGAGCTGTTCTTGGTGTGCAACACAAGAGTTGTGCAACACAATCAATGTGTGCAACATGAAGCAGAAAAACAACAATGACATACTACTAAACTTGAACTAAAAAGTAGAAATCTACATCTGCAAGTAGCTAACAAAAAATTATAATGCAGTCCAAACCTAAATAGTTGGGACCTTTTTCTAAGAAATGGAGCCCACTTCAATGTTATCAACACTAGTTAACTGTTTGAAGACCGGCAAACGTTCATTGTCTTGTGACTCACAGAAATGATTGCCAGGACCGGCGTAGTGGTGGCCCTTGAACGCAGCAAACAGGCCAGGGTTGATTCCAATCTGGGAGGAGAAGAATGGCTCTTGAAATGCTGGCATAAACCTAGTTAAAATGTCATATTCAAATAAGTTTTGCTTTAATAAGCCCAGTCATACGTAAGAACTCATACTGGGAGACAACTTGTCATGAAAAGGCTATATTCAATCATATTTTAATTGACATCTAAAACATTATTAATGATAATAAATACATGAAAACTTCTAAATGAAAAGTGAATCGACAAAATTTCTCTTTTTTTTTATTTACATTAGGCATTCAAAGTCAATGTAAAAAATTATTGTAGATGACTCAGGAGTTTGTTCCATTCAGAAGAATGATTCCTTCAGAAGCCCACAGCTCTTTCAACATGACCATTCAATAAATCTCCAAATCAAACAATACAACAAACAAACAACGATGATTGAATTGCAAGACACAGGTGAAGCTCAAGCATACATGAGATGATCAAAGACTGCCTTGAGACTCACAATTACTATGTCCAACCCATGCTTGAGATGATCAGGCAAGGTCTTCTTAGCAACCTCCTCCTCTTCCAGGCCACCAAATCTGTCCATTTTCTTGCGAGGCTTGACAGGAGGTTCAGGTGTGGGTGTTGGAGGGGAGAGCACAGCAGGGGCAATAGAGGCGCCAGTCTTGCGGCGCTTCTTAGCATCATGTTCAGCCCAAGCGGCAGCAACTGCTTCTAAGTTGCCACTGTAATATGCAAGCTTGTAAATGAGCAATCATATGAGGGAATGTAACACTAGATTTAAATTAACCTAATTGAACTTAGTGAATGTTAATAACTCCAGGTTTATTCAACTTTGAGCAAATCCAATAAGGATAACCTATAACAAAGGAAACCATTGAATTTTAATCAATTTAACACGTTAAGTGTGGGACGACCCACAGGTGGGTGGCAGGGTATTTTTTCCAGATAAATTCCGCGATTTAGTTTTTTTTTTTTCAATTATGTTTGTGGACAAAAATTTATAATGGCAGTACTGCCTCAGTAAAATATAAAATGTACAAAAAAATGAAAATTTAATTTTTGCACCTAAACCTACAAAGTTGTAGGTTTAGGTGCAAACCTACTACCTACGGGTATTTTGAATTATAGGCCTTTTTAGCAGCGGACTTGGCCGTTTTTAGGTCAGCTGCCAGCGCTGTAGGTTGTTGCCGCACTGAACGTGTTAAACAGGCAGCACATGAAAAATGAATCAATGTAAGAAAATTAAATCATTGTATTGAGAATAAACTAAAAAAATATGAATTAAAATTAAGTAGGAAACAAGATCTCGAAGCAGAACTGTCTTGATAGAGGATTCTCTGCCATCCAGAGATAGCAAAACTATTACTATGTAACTGACAAACTAGTAACTATTTCTACAACAATACTACATAAATCAATCATCTTGAGTATCAATACCTACCTAAGCTGCTCTCATTGCCAAGGAATATTTCACAATTTGGATTATGATTAATGCCTTTTGTGAATGTCAATAGTAACAGAAGTGAGTAGTACTTTTATAGCTGCACCAACCTTGATGTTACACAGAGCAATAAGAGTAAAGGATATAACACCAGCCTATATAATGAAGCAGCTCTACTCACTTGTCTTCTTCAATCTTGACGTGTTTTGGTTTCCTGCCTCTTCTCTTTGGTAGTATGATGGGTGAGAGCGAGTTTGGAGGAGGATGAGGAGGGGTTGGGGGAGCCAGGGAAGAGTGGGGTGTTGTTGGAGGAGTATGTGGGAGAGAGTAAGCAGGAGCATGTGGACTTTGGGGAGGTAAATGTGGAGGTGGGGAGTATGTGGGGTGAGGAAGAGGGAGTTGAAGTGGGATGCTGGGATAGTCTGAGAGAAAGTAAGGAGAATAGATTGGGTGTGGAGCAAAGTTTATTTGGTGAACTTCATGGGCTGGTTGGAGAGAATCATTATCTAAGGGCAGTGGTGGGGAGTCACAATAGTTGGGGTTGCAACTTGTAAAATTAGCATATTCACTCCTGATGTTCCTGCTGCTGCTCAACAAGGCTTCTGCTGAAAGCTCCTCATTGTCATACCAATCCTCACTTTCAGTCTTCAGTTTACTGCAAACAAAAATTTACAATCAATATTTGCCTTGCCAATTATTATTATTATTATTCTACAGAGAAGTGTATTACTGTCCACTTCTCTATAGAAGGCTTTTTATCAAAATAGCTTTACAGGTGTCAGCACACTTTATAGTTGTCAGCAAACGTTACAAGTGTCAGCACAAAAACAATAAGGCTGATGGCTAATATCACACAATATTCCTAAAAGAGACTGATAATTATGCATAGTAGAATCAAGATACTTTCTACCATTAATGACACAGGAGTTGCTATTTAGGCAGATACTTCACTTAATTAGCCTTTCTGCAGTAAAAAAAATAGGTATAATAATGGTCAAAAACAAACTGGATAATAGGATAAAAGCCAACAGTGGCTTTAGACAAAAGCAAGACAAATGACAAATTAATGCCCATATGGCTATGCATGGACAATTTCACCCATTCCTATGGCTTTTGCTTTCTTTCTTCTGTAAAAATAAGGAAAAACAGCATATTTTTTGAACAAAATTTTCAAAATTGGCAGGTGAATTGATCATTTTTAGACCAAAATTAGATTAGGTCTAAGCTAAAATTGCAGGGTTTGGTCAGAAAAAGAAGCTGTTTTAATCTAACAAAAAGTAGCAGTTTTATTTGTTAAATAAAAATTAAATTATAATATTTAATTATTTATTAAACTACTAAACTGTAATTTGAAATAGATGGTTTTTATTAATAGCTGGCAACATGAGTGCTATATATGGCAACTGAAGTGACATTAAAATTTGATGCCCATCTTTTTACATACAACAAATGAAAGAATAACTAAAGAATCAAGTAATTTGCCAGAATTTTTGAAAAATTGTGGACAAAAACAACTTTCCCATCAATTATTTATGAGTATTGCAGGCGCCAGACAAAAATATTTCATTTTCTTCATTGTCAACCACAATGAGAATGACACACATGCAATTTGATGCCAAGGCATTTTTGTCTCATTCAGGGCCCATGGGAGGCTTCAGCTCATTTTTTCAATTGTGCACTGGATTGACTGGAATGTTGGAAAACTAGCCTTATCAATGTATCATACAATACACAAATTTATTTTCATATTTAATGAAATCTTTTTTAAGTAAATTAGGTAAATAAAAATGAATAGCAACTACTGAACTAGTCTCATAAGTCACTCAAACACCCAACCCAATTTTGCATGCAATTTTCAAACTTCACCAGACACCATCACAGTGATCACACCAATGAACCTCTTGTTTTAAATGTTTTTAAATAGGCTATGTCAACCAATTATTGCAATTCTTACAGCTTACCTAAGCACATCAAGATGCATACTCCAATTGCTTTCAGACATTTGTGGCTGTTCGTCATTGAGAAGGGAAGGAGGATCGTTTTCAGCACAGGTAGAGTTGGCAGGATCGGTGAGTGGGGTGAAAGACGTGTGTGTTGTTGGGGTGAGGGGCTCCAGCAAATATGGAGGAGGGGAAGATGATGTATTGCTGTTACTTGACGTTAAGAGAGGTTGTAAAGTGGAAGAAGGATCGGGAGAAGATCGATCTGAACAGCTGAGTGGACTGCAAGATTCGGGATAACTTCTTCTTTCGAGCCGATCATCAGCTGCTTCAACACCAGTCATGGCGGCACTTTTATCAAAAAGTATTTCAAGCCAGAAATATATACCTAAATAACACTTCTCTTAAAGAAAAAATATTTTATGACGTAAAAATCCATTTTACTGCACCATTAGCTATCAATTTAATATATTAATAGGCCAACAGCTCGCTCACGACAACGTAATTGCGGCTCAGCTGCCGCTTAGACACTCAAAAACATCAATAATAGAACGCCCTGCTCCCCTCGCCCCCTGAATTTCGACGTCATGCAACAACAAACACCAGAACATGAAAAGACAAATTCTTCAATAATGAAAAACTCAATTTTCCATTTATTTAGATTTAATTTAATGTATAATATCATACATGTGTGAGTAATTTGCTTAAAAGTCTCTTCTGGCAAATTATTTTTGACAAGCGTTGCTAATTTGAAAACTCCCTACTTACCAAGAATTGACAACCGTCAAAAAATCTTTGCTTGCAATGCTGTGAATTTATAAATTTGAGAGTCCAAAAGATAGGCTTTTATTTTCGCTAAGCGGGATCATAAAATTTGTGTATATTTTGCACAATTTGTTTGTTGCTCAGTTTCTTCGACGTTGATCGCTTCATAGAAATTGAATACTCTTCATAGTTACCGCATTTTTAGAACGATGGGGACCATTCAAGCTAGTTTTACACGAAAAATTCGTCTGACGCAGCACTGGGATGCAAACACAGCGAAACCTTTCACAATCTTACGGGAAGCCTGCCGAAGACCACCACTGCCCTGGATGTAATGGACTATCATGACTCCTGCCCTCCATATAATTATCCAAGAAATTGAGTTTATCTCCCAATTGACTGAGTTTGGCAGTAATATCCAACATCAAAAGCAATCTGTTCCAGCAAAAATTTTTCTAGCTAAAATTTTGAAACAGTTGAATTTTTTTGAAACACAAATTGCAGATTTTCAAGAATGGAATGATTTTATCTAGTCCCGTTAATAAATATTGAGCTGAGGCAGACCACTCAAATAACACAAAAGATAGATACCATGGTTTTCTTCAATAAAAAATTCATGAGACCCGAGTTGCCAGAGGTAATAGCAGACATTTCGGAAACCTGGGAAGTGGGCTTCTTATCATACGTGTTAGAGGCTCTCTTCTTCTCTTGTTGGCATTGCTCTAAAGTGTTGAGCACTTGAACCACGCCCCTGAAATGAAATTAATAGTGAAAACTCCTTTTTAGGGCAAGAAATTATTTTCGATGACTTGCAAGAATAAAATATCATGAAATAAAACAATCAAATTTACTGTAGTGCCCAATTACCCACTAACCCACTAGTTAAACATTTGTCTACTTGTAACACTTAACCAACTCGGAACCAGGAATAAAATTATGTACAAGTAGATTTGCGTTTGACAGCAAAACTCACGCTAAAATGTTAGCATTATTGAAATCAGCATAGGTCAGGATTGTCATGAACTTTTGTAAAAGCCTACTACTGATGAATAACTCATGAAAATTAAATATTTTATAGATAATAAATATAATATTACATCATATTCTAAAATCTCTAACAATAGAATCTGTAAACTATTCTAGATTAAAAGAAGCTGTGATTGTGTTCAACTGCTGGCCGCACAATACATGCAAGTAAATGATCTTGTAATACAAATTTCTTTTGGCCATTAAAAACAAAAATTCAGTGAAGCAGCAGATAGGCACAAATTATAACCATTTCTGCCCTTTCAATATATTTTTTTCACAGCTCAATAGAATATCATTACAGATGGAGTAATACATTTCTATGTCGAATTTCACTTACTTAGTGGCTAAAGATCTCAGCTTCTTCTCCTTTACCACATTGGTGTTTTCAAGAGCAGTGTTGTACAATTTGTCAGTTTTCCGCTTCTGCAATCGAAATAAGAAACAAAATATGGACAAGAAAGGTTTCCAAAGTAGGAAATAGAAGTACATAATTACAACTTTCCATGACATACAAGCTGAAGCAGATTACAAATTATGCTAACGACATCTTAGGATTTTACAATTTCAAATCAACCTAATATGCTCTAAGGAGGGATTTGCAACATCAACCAGCACGAACAGAAATAATATATACCATTCAGTGGACCAAAAATTCTATACAAGAGAGAGGCTGAATGCAATAAAATTTAGACAAAGTCTAAAATAAATACTTACTTTAGACAGTGGTCGTGGTTGGTCATGTTCTTTCTTGGTTGTTTTTGGGATTGATTCTTCATACTTTCCTTCTAAAATGGTGCCATCAGACTGCAGTATTTCTAGTAGTATCTGTCGTTTAAGATGGAGTAGTGAGGGAGCGTTCCCGGGACCATAATGAGAGTGGCTCACCATTTTCTGCATCTGGAACATGCAGAAAATATTAGCTTGCAACTGGATTGATGAACAAGGACTTAAGGCATTCTACACACTAAAAATTTATAGAATGAATTCATTCTGCACTTCTACATACAAGCAGAATCTGAAAACCAGAAATACCATACTCCCCATACAATTATTATTATCCTATGAAGCAGTTATTGTGGCCTCTGGTTCAAACAAACTTTGAGGGTATGGTACATTACAGATAAGTTTAATAACAAGCAAAATACAAATAGATACAAGGAAGTATGAGAATGGACAAAAATGACTAAGCACTTGATTCATAGGCTCTATGAAATAGTTCCATCTTTAGGCATCAAAAAAACACCTGCAATGAAGGAGCCAATGATACAGAAGTGGGTAAACTGTTCTAGATTCTGACAGCAGAAATCAGGAACACTCAGTTGCCAATGATAGATGGACCTGTTTATGGAACAACAAGGTCAGCCATCGATGACAAACGCAGTCGTTTTCACTTTTCTACCAGGCAGATCCAACATGTGCTGATGATATTCCGTGAGGTAAAGAGGTGCCAAAATGCGAAGGCATTGGAACATCAGAACAGCAACCTTGAACTGAGTGAGCTGCTGCATGCGCAGCCAATGAAGATTGTGCAATACTGGCATCACACGGTCAAATTATCGCTTATTGCATACAAGTTTGCAGCAGCATTCATTACAGATTGCAGTTTAGCAAGTGACGTGGTTGGAAGTCCATAGAGTGGCATTACCATAATCCAATCTGGTCAGAATGAGCACCACCACAAGGGTCTTGAAAGACATCGGCTGATGGTATGTATTTGTCACAGAGCACCAAAATAGGCAGTAGTGATTTTGGCAATGTGATTTTGAGTGCAGCAGAATGCCCATGTTGCAAACTGAAGACAGGCACAAAAAATTTGTTAACCACACCAACAGGGTTTGCCAAAAGCTGTTGCTGCATATCTCCCACGGGTCAGGCAAACACATTGCCTACTTTTACTTGATAGCTTTGCAGAAACCTACTTGCACAATGGATATTGGATAATGATGTGAATAAAGTTTTTCTTTCATTACTGACAAATAAAACAGAATTTAGGTTACAGTTTGATGAAAAGGCTATTGGTTAGGAAATAGACACAAGTATGGTGCATCAGCAAGTAGATGCCCCTAACTGTGAGGAGAATGGAAAATATGCAAATACTAAAGGAGCATGGATAAGATGCCAATGGGATCTGCCATTGAAGAAAGTAGGGCTTATTAATTTCATGCATCACAACCCTAAGACCATAATTTTAAAAAAAAATTGTTGAGTGATAGATGCAGGTTTACAACTTCCAAGTGATTAGGTACTTTATAGAAACTGAGCAAGTTAGCGTGCGTGTTTTAAGCCTTTAAGAAGTTCATTTTTTGCCTCAAATAACAATGTTGGATAGAAGAAGTGGTCTTGGTGAATCGAAATAATATATGAACCTCCGAAATTAGAATTCCATCCTGGCGTGCGCCATATATAACGCATGCTTAAAAATTTTAGTTTTTTAAAAAAGCTCTTTAAAATATCAGCCGGATCATAAATTTGTAAAAAATATGATAGATAATTGACAATAATGTTTTCAATAACCTATATGAACATCATGCAATCGCATCACAAGAATCTTAGTAATTTGAATGTAGCCTGAAATAATGAGTGGGTACAAGAAAGAAAAAGTATTACATAAAGGGGGTTATCCTGTTCCAATATGTTGAAAATCATTTTTTGGTATTGGTATGGATTATAGCGGTAGAAAAAAAGGTATTACGTATTAGTCATTTGAAAGTTGCCTAAGCTTACACAGAAACAGAATGGCACTGTAAAAAGCAAGATAAACAGTGATACTGATTCCGAGCACCGGGCTAGCAATTAATAGTTACTTTTCTAGCTTTCCGTCTCACTTTAGAACCAACTAACTTCCTTATTTTGCAATTATGTTAAAGCAAGACTCAGATCAGTAGCTCGCCATGGCAATGATGGCATGAAGTTCAGATCCTCAGCTTCAAATACTTTAGAGCTGGAATGGCAACATCTAAAATCATTGTGATTTGGTTATAGAAACATTTCTTCACAAGTTCACATGTCTGACCTATTACTAGTGGAAATGCATTTGGTAATCTTCAACAACTTCAGCAATTCTCAATTTCTCATCAATTTTTACTGACTATAGAACTGATCACCAAGCACCCAGGCATTTGCTACAGTTGTTGCCAATAATTTGAACAGTTGTTGGTACCACTTCATGCCTTGCTTAGAGCAGTTTTGTAAGACATCATCTAAATGAATTATAAACTTCCCATTTAGCAGCATTTTACCCCAGAATGATTTGTAGTTCGATTATTATTGCAGTCACAATCCAATTTCATTTGCATAGAAAATGTTTTTTTCAAGCGTTAGTACCCGTGTAATGCAAGTTTTTTATTGTAGTTGAATAATAAATGCCGTGTACCTCATATGGCGCATGTTGCCTAGAAAGATGATAGTTTCCATCCCAGGCGTCAGGTGACATGCACCAATGACCAATAGATTATAGAGGCTCACGGTTTTCATGTCAGAAGCTTGTAGAACTCGCTCAGACAAGAGCAGTTCACTAGCCCTGATCTCGCTGCCTTGTCTGTAACGCTGTAACTAAAGTTATTCAAGTTTGAATGAGTCGCACCACTGGCATACAGGTGAGGCTATTTTGCGAGTTGCAGTCAAAGTGTTAATAAGCAACACAGGACACGGCATGACAGCAGTCAGCAATCTACACATTGTTAGTTTGAAATATGGACTTGCAAAAAATAAGGGACAACACTCAACACTGAGTCAACAGTAGTACAGTGCGGCCGGGTGGCGGGCACTATGGTGCGGGAACTCACCTGGAAGTAAATTTTACATAAACAACTTCAAATCTTCAATGTTGCCAATTTTTAATCAATAATGAACAAATTTGTTGATTAGCATTAAGCATTTAAAATGGTCTATGGAGACATAATCAGTAATCACCATGGTGCAATTACATATCAATTTTAAATTACCTTGGTAATTTGAGTTTTGGGAACGCCGAACTTAAATTAGAGGAGTGGTGGCTTGCTGTTCGCAGCCCCCGCGCGCACGGCAGACAACCTCCCACGCTGACAGTCTAGATAACACTGCCTGGCTCACAGCAGTCGTCGTGCAAGCGGTTTTTCAATACAAAATAGTCTTAGAGCTGTCTCTTATACACATCTAGATGTGTATAAGAGACAGNCCAGAACATGAAAAGACAAATTCTTCAATAATGAAAAACTCAATTTTCCATTTATTTAGATTTAATTTAATGTATAATATCATACATATGTGAGTAATTTGCTTGAAAGTCTCTTCTGGCAAATTATTTTTGACAAGCGTTGCTAATTTGAAAACTACCTACTTACCAAGAATTGACAGCCGTCAAAAAGTCTTTGCTTGCATTCAATGCTGTGAATTTATAAATTTGAGAGTCCAAAAGATAGGCTTTTATTTTCGCTAAGCGGGATCATAAAATTTGTGTATATTTTGCACAATTTGTTTGTTGCTCAATTTCTTCAACGTTGATCGCTTCATAGAAATTGAATACTCTTCATAGTTACCGCATTTTTAGAACGATGGGGACCATTCAAACATGTTTGACACGAAAAATTCGTCGGACGCAGCACATGGATGCAAACGCAGCGAAACCTTTCACAATCTTACCGCCAGCCTTTATGACGCTCGTTATGATACTTTTCTCGATTTTATTTCCATCATTACAACACAGTTATCAGATTACTATTATAATTTATTATGCCTACTGCCTATGCTTCGACGATTAACCTTAGCGGTCTCCTACCATTAGACACAAATTTTTTCTGGCATGGCCAAAATTAATTTTTTATCTACCTGCGGCAGCTTGCGCGCTCAACTGACAATTCGAGAAATTGTGGTATAGTTCAGTACAGTCGGATTTAAATATCTGGCCAAGTCGGTCTGCCGTCGATTCTGGCAAATCGCAGCTTTCCCCAGGTTTTTAATGAGGTCATTATACCCGATCTATGCAAACTGACTTAAAGGCTATGAAGAAATTCAAGAACTTTGTTAGAACCTATCATATGCGTTGCGTCAAGTTTGCATTTCCACGCAGATTGATTATAACCGAAAACATTTTCTATCGTCTAACCATTCGGGAGTGTGCTAACTTTAAAGTTTCAGCACACTGTATGGCACTGACACACCATCAGCACACTTGACAATTGACAAGTGTCAGCACAAAGTTGACTGAATAGAGTAGCAATTGGAGGGAGCGTGAGCCTTATTAACCACAGCTCTTGTACCAATGGGTAGTATACATAGATATATGTATAAATACTCTTGTGTGGCAACAAGTTGATGAAAAATTTCATAGGTATTCAAGGTTAAGGTAATAACTAATAAATAGTAAAAAGGTTATAGATAGAATCACAATAGCGAAACCGGTAACTTTTTTCATTTTTTTAACATCATGAAGCTGGTCACCTCTGGTCGTCATCTTCATCTTTAACTTCGCCGAACAGCTTCCTTTCTCCTCCCTGAAACACACAAAATAAAGCAACGAAGATGAAAAGAAATCAATAGTCACAAATTTTTTCAATAAATATTAATTCCATTTCAACATTTTTACTCGATCTTTTGGCGCACTCAATGAACATGTCATGGTCAATTACGTTCCACGCAACAAATTCATTGCAATGCATTGACTATCAAGTTTAAACTATTACCTATCTTTGATTTAACATGGGGTAGATATGATCTCATGACCGTTCAATATGAAATGACTCAATATCAAAATTTTCCACACATAATAGCAAAAGCCCAACAATGTATTGGAAACTACCTATTCAGGTTTAGTGAAACATTACGGCACTAATTGATTAGGGAACTACTTTATACCAATTAACATTTGCTTCAACTTAACATTACGTATAATTATCCAAGAAATTGAGTTTATCTCCCAATTGACTGAGTTTGGCAGTAATATCCAACATCAAAAGCAATCTGTTCCAGCAAAAATTTTTCTAGCTAAAATTTTGAAACAGTTGAATTTTTTTGAAACACAAATTGCAGATTTTCAAGAATGGAATGATTTTATCTAGTCCCGTTAATAAATATTGAGCTGAGGCAGACCACTCAAATAACACAAAAGATAGATACCATGGTTTTCTTCAATAAAAAATTCATGAGACCCGAGTTGCCAGAGGTAATAGCAGACATTTCGGAAACCTGGGAAGTGGGCTTCTTATCATACGTGTTAGAGGCTCTCTTCTTCTCTTGTTGGCATTGCTCTAAAGTGTTGAGCACTTGAACCACGCCCCTGAAATGAAATTAATAGTGAAAACTCCTTTTTAGGGCAAGAAATTATTTTCGATGACTTGCAAGAATAAAATATCATGAAATAAAACAATCAAATTTACTGTAGTGCCCAATTACCCACTAACCCACTAGTTAAACATTTGTCTACTTGTAACACTTAACCAACTCGGAACCAGGAATAAAATTATGTACAAGTAGATTTGCGTTTGACAGCAAAACTCACGCTAAAATGTTAGCATTATTGAAATCAGCATAGGTCAGGATTGTCATGAACTTTTGTAAAAGCCTACTACTGATGAATAACTCATGAAAATTAAATATTTTATAGATAATAAATATAATATTACATCATATTCTAAAATCTCTAACAATAGAATCTGTAAACTATTCTAGATTAAAAGAAGCTGTGATTGTGTTCAACTGCTGGCCGCACAATACATGCAAGTAAATGATCTTGTAATACAAATTTCTTTTGGCCATTAAAAACAAAAATTCAGTGAAGCAGCAGATAGGCACAAATTATAACCATTTCTGCCCTTTCAATATATTTTTTTCACAGCTCAATAGAATATCATTACAGATGGAGTAATACATTTCTATGTCGAATTTCACTTACTTAGTGGCTAAAGATCTCAGCTTCTTCTCCTTTACCACATTGGTGTTTTCAAGAGCAGTGTTGTACAATTTGTCAGTTTTCCGCTTCTGCAATCGAAATAAGAAACAAAATATGGACAAGAAAGGTTTCCAAAGTAGGAAATAGAAGTACATAATTACAACTTTCCATGACATACA
Organism: Hyalella azteca; assembly: GCF_000764305.2. Lineage (NCBI taxonomy): Eukaryota > Metazoa > Arthropoda > Malacostraca > Amphipoda > Hyalellidae > Hyalella > Hyalella azteca. The sequence continues at coordinate 114,226 of NW_025940848.1, forward strand.
AGCTGAAGCAGATTACAAATTATGCTAACGACATCTTAGGATTTTACAATTTCAAATCAACCTAATATGCTCTAAGGAGGGATTTGCAACATCAACCAGCACGAACAGAAATAATATATACCATTCAGTGGACCAAAAATTCTATACAAGAGAGAGGCTGAATGCAATAAAATTTAGACAAAGTCTAAAATAAATACTTACTTTAGGAGCATGGATAAGATGCCAATGGGATCTGCCATTGAAGAAAGTAGGGCTTATTAATTTCATGCATCACAACCCTAAGACCATAATTTTAAAAAAATTATAAAACATAAAGCAAGCATTAAATTATCAAGTAGAAAAATATAATAATTCATCAAGTACCTTAATAACAACTCCTTGGAGCAACTGTATATATATGGACAAAAAGGGAACGCTTAAACATAAAAATATCACTTTGGAGACTAAGCTTGAAATAATTAAGCGTTTTGATAATGGTGAAACGAAAACGAAGATTGGTGAAGACCTAGGGTTTCCCCGAGTCAACAATACGCACGGGAAACAATACGTTAATTCATTTGCATTTCTTTTATTTATTTCCCCGATTATTTAGAAAAAAAATATGATTATTTAGAAAAAAAATTATTATGTAACTTTGCTATTTTTGAGGATTCATTATAATTATTCCCATATATTCTTAAACATGATTAGCACGGTTTTGCATAACACGGTGAAACTCGGGGATTTATTAACCGCGTTAATCAAGGGATAGCTGTACTGTAAACTTGGTGCAACCTATATCATTTCCATTAATCCATTTGACTTAATGCATGCCAAGGGCCTTAATTTATTACTTTAAGGCATGCAGTGTCACCTCTTTGGTCTGGCCCAACATTCTAGGTGTGGTTGACACATTTATTATACTTGACATCATTGCCGGCATTTTCATTCTTTATAACTCATCTTGTTACCCTTAAGTTGGGCCGGCCAGCATTTCATTTCTTTGTGCTTGCACCTATTAACAATTTACTCCTGAAAGGCTTTCATGCCACTTCTAAACCCAGCCAGCAGCATTAATTTAGAAGGTTAGTAAGTTAAATCAACTTGAATTTAGTGTTGCCTCATTAAATGGAAATTAACTTGATCTTATTCAGAAGTTTTATATGCCCAATTTAATTTTGTACTAGTAAAGTCCAGTCCTTTTTCGCAGTATAACTGCAGAATACCTGACACTGACTCTCTTGCTGCATAATCATTGCACGTCAGCGGGTGCCAGCTAACCAGCTATTCGACATCTGTGCTCAATTGATTTATTTGAGTAGGTTAACCTGGGAATGCGACCACTCTCTTATCTTACTCCGCTAAATTTGAAATAGTGAACTGTGAACACATCTGTTTGAATTGTTGAATTTTATGAAAGACCCAAACCCAATTTTAGAATGAAATTCAGATTTATTGCAGTTACGCAGTGTTCTTTCATTCCAGTTTCCACTCCACTCTCCAGGATGCCTGACTTTATTGTCACAATTTAAAACAGCACTGAATTCTGGGACAAATCCTGTCTTTCAAATAAAATTTTGGTTTGAACTTTGGTATTTGTGTCTTTTTCCTAACAAAACACACTTATAAACAATTGACAATATGAAGAAATTTCATGAGACAAGATTTTTAAATAATAAAATGCAAGAACACACTTAGAATTTAAAAATGTGTACAGAGTATAGTAATAGGTAATACAGTAGGCCTATCACTGAATTTGCTCCTAGTGCCTACTGCCTCCTATGATTTGCATTTGCAAACTCCAAAATGAAACTCCTTGGTGGATGCAAAATAAAATTAAAGAGTAATTGTTTTTTAACTTATAAAAAAATAACTGAATTAATAAATTGCTCATAGGAGTGAAACAAGAAAACTGTCATAACATAGACATTTACTACAACTTGACCTGTTGCAAATTGCAATACAACCTAATTCAATAATTGATCACAAGCTGAACAATAATTAATAAGTAACACGGGACATGGCAATCTACACATTGTTACTTTGAAATAGGGACTTGCAAAAAATTAGGGACAACACTCAACACTGAGTCAACACTCAACAGTACTACAGTAGCACCTACGGATCGCCTGCCGAAGACCACCACTGCCCTGGATATAATAGACCATCATGATTCCTGCCTTCCGGAACGTAGCCTTCAACACTTCAAGCCGTCCGTATCTACGCCGTGGGTCGAACCAGCCCTCGGTCGAACGGCCACTTGTCGAAGGACGATAAATTTTGGAACAGAACTATGCTATCTGAAACCTAACCTCAGATGCGGTCAACGTAAAATTACGTAATTTAAGGATGCCTGGAAGTCATATTCGATCCGCGGCCTGGTGGTGCACGGCAGGTGGTGGTCAAGGCCGGAAGAGGACAAAGCCGAGTGGTGCACGGCTGATTAGCGTAGGTCAGGAGAGATCCAAGGCATTCGATTCAGGGCTTATTGGTGCACAAAATCGGTGGTGCACGGCTGCGCTCCCGTACCTACAGTGCGGGAACTCACTCGTCACCCTGGAAGCAAATTTAACATAAACAACTTCAAATCTTTAATGTTGCTAATTTTTAATCAATAATGAACAAATTTGTTGATTAGCATTAAGCATTTAAAATGGTCTATGGAGACATAATCAGTAATCACTAATGGAGTATGGACATAAAAGATAAACGGGAGCGCAGCCGTGCACCACCAATTTTGTGCACCAATAAGCCCTGAATCGAACGCCTTGGATCTCTCCGGACATCCACCAATCAGCCGTGAACCACTCGGCTTTGTCTTCCTCCGGCCTCGCATAGAACCTGCCGTGCACCCCCAGGCCGCGGATCGAATCTGACTTCCGGTCATAGTTAAATTACGTAATTTTACGTTCACCGCATCTGAGGTTAGGTTTCAGATAGCATAGTTCTGTTCCAAAATTTCTGTTCCATGGTGGAAGGTCTGTTGTGGACGCCGAAGGCAAAGAGGTTGGCAAGGCTATTTGGTAACGTGAAAGTATATCCATAGCTCGTGAGAAAAGAAGCAGTTTGTGAGACTGGCTGCGGAATGATGCAATGCGGAGGTATTGGTCCGCCTGTAAAGGAGGTGCGCTGGGTGGGTTGGAGGGCGATGTAGAAGCTGGAGGAAGAACGTGGCTGTGCGTTGATTGCGGTGGATTTCTGGCGGTAGCAGTCCAGCTTCGCAGTATAGTGACAGTAGCGAAGTAGATCGCACTGACCCCACAATCAGGCGTGCCACCAACACTGAACCCTCCTATCAAGGCTAGATGTATATAATTCACTCAGTGAATTACATCTGCGATGAGGGAAAGACCATGGTCCATATGTATGAATCGGCCTGTTGCCGATTCTCAACATCGCAGAACCTTCACAGCATTTTCAGTGTTGGCTATGCTGAAAAGTAAATTGGGAGCCCATAGTCTGTGTAGCTACGGATGTATGTTTGGTAGAAGCGCAGAAGGGTCACGCGAGAGCCTCCAAAATTGGTGCCGCTCAAAACTCTCAGGATCTTTAGTCGTTTTTGGCAGTTGGTTAGGAGGCAGTTTATGTGGGCCTTCCAGGTCAAGGTCGGAGAATCAAATGTGAGCCGCAGAAATCGGTGTTGACGAGTAATTTGGATACGAGTAATTTGGATGGGTGTGCACGAGATGTGGAGGGCTGGAAGAGGATGAATGAATATTTACGTGTAAATATTTGGTATGCTGTTTTTGCTGGGTTCACAGACAAACAGCCACTGCTCGAAACATTTTCCAGACCGTTGTGAGAGGAGTTTGTGGGCTAATATGGGAGAGAAATTTTGTCCAGGATTCTTTCTTGGCAGCTTCTTCTGCTGTTTTTGCTTCTTGAGCCGTTTCAGAGTGAACTTTTCTGTTTGAGGGTGTTGGTGTCGGTAGAATAGCTTGCGCGCTTTCCTCCTTGCATGCACCGCCCTGGCACAGGCAGATGTCCACCATGGGCATCCTGGCCGATGTTGGTTAACTGATTACCTCAATGGGACGCGGCGCTTGCTGTGCTTCACCACCGCCAATGAGAAAGCCTGGTAAGATTCTTGTGGTGTGTTTCCTCGAGGAATGGATCTGTTTGGGAAAGCAGTTGACCATCAAGCCCACTACCTACTGAGAACAAGTCATTTGCGGTAGAGACCATCGTGGAACAGTCTTGATCCTAGGAGTTTGCCGAGGTGTGCTGTTCAGTAGCAAAGGAGTATGATCGCTCTCCAAGTACAAGACGAGTGAAACAGAGTATGTGAAGTAGGGAGAGGCACCAGAAAATAGGTCCGGAACTGAGCCTGTATCTGAGTGTGGGCCTAGGCGGGTAGAAATGCCTGGAGTGTTAAAGGAACAAGAGAGGAGTCTTGCTAATGGCATTGAAGAGAGAGACTCCTGCCTTGTTTGGTTTAGCATTTAGGCAACACCAAAGTGGGTGATGGGCATTAAAGTCGCCACTGATGAGGTCTCGGGTCCCAATATGGGAAAGATAATGTTCAAATTCAGTCTGCATTATAGAAAAGCAAGGGTAGTAGAAGCAAAAATTTTTTGACCATAAGCCAATGTAGGCAATGTCCACTGCCAAGGTCTGCCTGCATCTGTCCATCTGCAAATGGTTCCAAGGTGGCAGCTCTCTGTTGTAGATTTTGTAGATGGGCATTGGGCACCAACTAGGATCAGCAGTCCTCCGTAGCCGTCAGCTCTGTCCTGACGATAGATCAGGTACCCCGGGAACCGTGGGGAGTGCCAATTTTCCAGGTGGGTTTCCTTGATGCAGACTACAGAGGGATATGAGTGAGACAAGAACAGCTTTAGCTCAGAGAGTTTTGTCATGAGTCCTCAGGCGTTTCAGAGGAACACAAATTGGAGCGGCATTAGACTGATGAAACTTAGCACGAGGCAGCGAGGCGAGAAGAGGCTGCAAGACTGCGGCTATTGGGTTATCCAAGTAGGTCAGAGGCGTAGAGGAAATTCATCCTGCACGGCAACAGCGGCCAATCTTCATTGGTCCACAGCGCCACGTCAGCAGTTACGTAGCCAATTAGTACAAGTAGGTAGCCTTAGTCATTTATTATCTCGTTGGAACTCTTGGGAGGTAGAACGCGCACTTCTTGTCTCCACTCTCGGGTAAGCGGCAGTTACGCTTAATTCTAACGTCAATCTGAATTCACTTAGGCCAGATTAGCGCTCATGATAGAATTTTTTCGACTAATCAACTAGGTTCCCTTGTCAGTTTTAAATATGCTAACCTTGGCTCCTCATCACATGCTTGCCATTTGAATGCGAATAACAATATATGGGTGATTGCTCCACCCCCGTGCTCCTTGCTGCAGATTGACCTCCTTACTGGCCACCAAGGAGCTACTCAACCACGAGTAACACGTACTGTCTCCTCATCATCCTCCTACCTGGCGCTCTAGCTCTGAGGTTGCCTTACCTGCATATCGGGCCTTTAACCTGCATCCTAGGCCTTACCTGCATACCGGAGCCCTACCAGCATCTGGGCCTTCCTTTCTAATTTAGTTCCGTAACATTAAATACATGTCTAAGAGTCCATCGAGTTTCAGTTACATCCATTGTCACGGTTCGGTTGCGTTCAGGCAGCGGTAGATCCATTGGCTGGACAACTCTGAAACCCTGATTTTGATCTTCCAAGCTTCACTAGGATCACTAGTTCTGGTCCTGATTTCCTTACAGGTATTCAGATAGGGCGTGCATACATCTTACAAAAGTAATTTTACAAAGTTGGCAATGAGATCAGTGAAAGAGGCTTTTGGTATAGGTTCTTCTGGTGGGCTGACAGCTGTGGAAAATTGACGATTTTGCGTGAGCTGAGACAGGGCGGGAAGGGGGTCCAAAATGTTGGACCAAGACTCCCCACTCGGTATACGGTGATATTCCTTCGTCAAATGATGTGGGGTAGGCGAGCTTGGATTTTCCCTCTTCCGTGAGGGGGCTTCCAAAGGTGAACAGTGCAGCCCTGGGGGTTAGGACCGATGAGGCATATAGAATAGAATTGTCGGCGTTGAAGAAATAGGCCCATGGCCTGTTGCCGATTCTTGAACTTGTCGTGACTTGATTTACAAGGGATCCGGCCTTTGGAACCCGATCTTTCCATAGCTGACGATTGATTGAGATAGCTGCTGGACTTATTGCCTGGTCCGTAATTTGCTAGGCATTTTAANACTGATAGGTACATTGTCAGATGTGTATAAGAGACAGGTAAATAGTTCATCATTACTCAGCGTAAATGGCTTTTCATTAAAAATTACCCGGCGACGCATCTTTAAAATGGCCGGCGACGCTTTGGGCTTAAAAATCCATGTATTGCCAACGCTGCATCCACCCTCTGCATAGTGGGCTATGAAAAGTTTTATTCAAAGTTTTATTTTAATATTGTAGGAGCATTGAATTGTATATACCTATTATAATGTCAAGGAAAATTTTAATGCATTGCATAGCAATAGAGTGAATAGACCAATAGCCTACCGTAGGCGTAGGTAGTTAATTCTCAGAGAGTCAGTTGAAGAAATTCATTCTCATACTCAATTTTTTCATCCTTCACTCGATGCTGATTAATTTTTAAATTGAACTAAAAAGTCAATATATAGAACTATCATTACCATATTATTTCGTGACAAGAAGACTTTCGGCGAATAGAATTTGAGAAGTTGTTTAAAAACTTTTTCGGCGCCCCAGCGGCTTGCAGCCCACACGTATGCTGCTTACAAAATAATGGGTCACCAAACACCAATCACCACCATAACACGAGCTCTTCCGAGTCCGAAATAAATATAGAATACGTACTGCCCATGGTTGAATTAATACAAGGTTGACCCACGGCGACGACGATTTTTTCGCCGTTCTGCGCATGTCTCGTGTGACGTCAACGTGGGCCAAAATTTCTATTCCATGCAGCCTAGCCCCTTCACCACTTTCGATAAAGAACGCCCTGCGCCACAGTGCTATCAGTACACTGCTACCTCTCCAGCCTGTCCGTTCTTCTGGAGGCTAAACCTCCACGCTTACCCCCTGCTCCCCCTCCTTTCGGTACCAGCTAGCGGAAGAATTCTAACCAAACCTAACCTAACCTAACCTAACCTAACCCTTTCGTGGAAAGGTGGAGAGAAGGGGGTAAGTGTGGAGGAAGAAGATGCTGGTGAGCGTCAGGGTTGGGCTTACGCCTGCGAAGTGGGTAAGGTGATGTGACAGTCCGGTGCGGGGCCGTTCCCATTTACGGCAGTCTGGTGCGGTCTACGGACCCTGTGGCTTACGGCATTTGTAATAAGTGATGGTATGGGCTTAAGTCATTGGTGTAGGAGCTATTGGGCGTAATCCGTTTGTAGTATCAGCTTGTGGGCTGATGCATTGCTTGTTTCAAGTTGGTGTGGCGAGATGAGGCAAGTAAGAACAGCTGCATAGGATTTAGGCTGACTATTTCTATTGCATGTAGAGGGTTGGCATTGGCTCTTGGGCTGATTTAAGAGTCAAATTTTTGGGCTACGGCAGCGCTCCCTAGAGATGGTATTATCAAAACATTTGCGCGGGAAGATAAGTAACGTAACTGTACGCCTGCTCGGAGATGTCGTAAGTGAAGTTGCCCACAAGTTTATAGTGTCTGCTGAAGCGATAGGAAACTATTAATTTACTAGCAAGTAGCAACACTATGACTTGTGATAGAATTTTGTCAATAATCCGACAGCGCGGATTATACACGCATAGAATGATGGCTCTACTTGTGATATCTCCACTACTTGATCGTGCAACATTTGCACGATCAAGTAGATCGTGCTAAACAGTGCTATTGGAAAAAAATTCAATTGAGTTAATGCCAGAAACTGATTTTGCTTTCCTTTTACGTTATATTTTACAAGCAAATGCATATTAGGTTATATTTTACAAGCGCGAAAGCAAAGCTTTCGCGCCCAACTCTCCTCATTCATTCCTTCTAGTCGGTACTTTATATCTCTGCCAACCATAATTTTTAGCTCCGTACGCAGATTTCTTCTTCAACTCACGCTGTTTATTACAAAAGAGTTCACAACTATTTTAGAACGGCTTTTTCTGAGCCAACATGGAGCAATACCGACAGACAGCATTCGATAGTCGATACCACCAGATGGTTTTGATAGTACGCTTTTAGCTAAGCCTTACGTACGAATGTTTTGATAATGCCAAAATTAGGGTTTACTTACGTAACACGTAACTTTTTTGTCGGAAGTACAAAAAGTTACGAAGTTTTGATAATACGGCCCCTGGTTCTATGGACATGACTTCTTACTTGTCTTCCAGTTCCGCTGACTGACCGTGTGCGGTCGGTGTTGTCTTGACATCGTGAAATTGGTTGACCCGAGTCGGCACATGCCACTCATGCCGGCACATGCCACTGAAGCAGCTGAACCCCTATACACGAGGACAGTAGCGTGGACAGTTCAAGCGGCGGATGAACTGGCGGCCAGGAAATGTAACCACTGGGCCACCCTCAACTACTAAAATAGGTCAATTATTTGCAGCAAAACTGACATGTCGGAAATACGCGAGTTCTAATGCATGGTAATAAATATATTTTAGTATATTTTAAATCATGCTAACATTTAACAAAAAATTACCCAATCATTCTAATGCATATTTGAATATCAATTTTATAAATGAGTCGAAAGAAGTCGTGGTGGTGAATCATGGTCGTGCAGTTTATAACCGCTTCAAAAACATCAACCAAATTCCTGCGTTTGAAGTATTAAAATGCAGCTGATAACCCAGCAAATTTGTGGAATCAATATTAAATATAATATAAGGGGACCGCATCTCATATAGGACGATGTGTAAGGCATATAAGCATTTTCCAACAGCGCAATACGCACGAATAAAGTCATCAGAAGAACTGCTCGAAGAACAGCTCATGCACATCTACTCTCCATCGCACCTGGCGCACCACTGATTGCAGTATCGGTAGTCGGTACTACAAATCCTTGTGCGTCAGTCAACCTTATATAGTTGAACCATGGGCCGCGAGACCGGCCGCAAGTTCAGCCACAGAATTAGAGGTGTGTAAGACGTTTTAATCGAAAACGGTAAGAAGTAAAATTTTCAAAAAGTTTTCGCCACAGGACAATGGGCATTAAGAACCATATATTTGATTTCATAATTATTAATTACGAATTACAGAAATAAAAAGCGTGTCGAATCAGCTGGATTCGCTTGTTTTCGCCCATTACAGAATACATACCGTTTTAATTGACAACAGGAGGAAGTAAAAATTTGAAAAATTATTGCTACAGCGCAATGAGCATTTAAATCCATTTTATTCAATTTCATAATTGTTGATGACGAATCGAATGAATAGAGATTGCCGAACCGAGATGGTCCACACAGTAGCCCACGCTAACGCCACGCACTTACATATATACATGTCCAAACGGTATTAACAGACTGGGTCCATAGGGAGAGCCACTGCGAGAGCAGTTCACGGCGCCTAGCCTGCGCTGGCAGATGGGCACTAATTACTAGTGTGTTATTATCTGTAGTCCGGCATTATAAATTTTGCGACTAAGTGAAAAAGTTTGGAAGCTTGAGTTGACGCTGTCACTGAAACATGTCTACTGGCACTCAAGCACAGTCGAGTGGAGTCACGCACTCGCAAGTATGTTATGCCGCATCTGATCACGAGCATCTCTGTGCCAGCCGTGATCTCAAGCTTTGTGATTGCTGTACTCTCTAGCTGTGTGCTCTGCATCTCTGTGCTTGCTGCGCTAGTCACAAATTATCCTTAAATCATCGGTTGCAGCCACAAATCTTAAAAAATCATTGGTTTCAGCCACAAATCCTCCTTAAATCCTTAGCTTTAGTCACAAATCCTCATAAAATCCTTGGCTGCAGCCGCATATCCTACTAAATTCTCGGATGCTGCCACACACCCTCCTGAATTACTTGGCTGCAGCCACAAATCCCCCTAGACTCCTCGTTTGCAGCCACAAACCTTCCTAAATCCCTCGGCTGTAGCCACTAATCCTGCTTGCATATTCGTGTTGTGGAAGTGTGATGTCTCCGCCTTGTCTTGCCGCTGCTTGACTCGAGACGCCAGCCGCATCTGCGGCGGCGCCAGCGCTCTGCCGCGGTCCTTAGTTCTGGTTAGGTTGTCGTGAGGTGAGGTGATGTCACGGAACGCTCCAACCTCGGCTCTGAGGTGAACACTTCACAGAAGTGACAGAATTCCTAAATTTTCCCATATAAATGATAATTTGGTCACTCCGCATAAGAATTTTTTTTCTCTCAATACTCGGCAATGGATATGTTCCCTCTGCTATATTTTCTTTTTAATATGCGTAATTAAAATTGCTGCTTGACTTGTTTGGTATACACATTACTGTATTTCCGATAACGTTACATATTCCATTATAATTTATTAAAAAATATAATAAATTTACAAAACCGAATCTCAACTTTAATTTTTTTCCTTAACCATAAAGATGTTACCGAATATATCGTCATGCGCAATAACGAAGTAGAATGTCTTCAAAGTTACCCAATAGTTCGGGTTAGTATTTTTTCAATACGGCCGTGGGTCGTCAGAAAGTGACAAAGCTTGCTTGGTAATTTCGGCGAGGATGGGTTAATTCCCACTGCTATGTTGGGGTTATTTGACGTGTAAAGCGAATTAATATAGGCAATTAATAATATTAAATTAATATAGGTAATATTATTTAGTTTTAGGAAAGCTTCATTACGATGGGCTAGTTTAGGTAAAATTATGTAGTTTCGTTGGGCATGGTAAGGTTGGAACTTAGAAGAGCGTCGTAGCTCAGCAACTTAGGAAAGTCTTAGTTGTGATAAGATATTGAATATTTTGAACTTTTGAAAGTCTAGTAAACCTAATAATCTTATAGGTCTATTAATACTGCTGATCTGGCTTTGTTAAGAATCATAGCTGTTTTCATGAGCAGCAAGATGAAACTAGAGGTTCTGGTCTCTTCCATTTCTATTTTGGTTTCACACAAATAATTTTTTGTATTCATGCATATATCCTAACCAACTAACTTGCTGCTGACTAAGATGTACCATTAACCACGTTGTTTCGGTGAGTGTTGAGACACGAAATCCTGTTGTAACTGTCACTCATCCCTTCCATTTTGAAATATTATTATAGATAACATTCTATAATAATATTCTAATTAATTCTATAATAATATTCTTTCTAATCATAGAATATTTTATTAACTGGTGAATGTGATGCAGGCCTTTCGATATTCACAGCAATTTAAGCCTCGAGTTTGAACGGAATTCCTTCAGTTGATTCATTTACTGTAGTTAAATAGCTACTGACTAGAAAAAAGTGTGGTGCTAACTGCACACTTGACGTGATGAATCATCTGTTGGCAGCGGCGCCTCCTGCCCACTCATGCCACATGCACACTCATGCCACATGCCCACTCATGCCACATGCCCACTTATGCCACGTGCCCACTCATGCCACATGCCCACTCATGCTACATGCCCACTCATGCCACCTGCCTATTCATGCCACATGCACACTCATGCCACCTGCTCACTCATGCCGCATGCCCACTTATGCCACATGCACACTCATGCCACATGCCTACTCATGCCACCTGCCCATTCATGCCACCTGCCCACTCATGCCACCTGCTCACTCATGCCTTCTGCCCACTCATGCCACATGCCCACTTATGCCACATGCACACTCTTGCCACATGCCCACTCATGCCACCTGCCTATTCATGCCACCTGCCCACTCATGCCACGTGCCCACTCATGCCACATGCCCACTCACACCACCTGCCCTCTCACACCATCTGCCCACTCACACCACCTGCCCACTCACACCACATGCCCTCTCACACCACCTGCCCACTCATGCCACATGCCCTCTCACACCACCTGCCCACAGGTCACGACTGCATGACCTACAGGTCACGGCTGCAGGTCGCAGGTCACGACTGCATGACCTACAGGTCACGGCTGCAGGTCGCAGGTCACGGCTGCAGGTCGCAGGTCACGGCTGCAGGTCGCAGGTCGTTACACCTCACAATTTACTGAGAATCAAGAGCGGCGCGGCGAAGTTTATGAACTGATAATGATTAGCATCAAGGGTGAGGCAGAGCCCTGCGCTTTAACGAGGCTTGTTAAGTGTAATTGCTTCGTGCAAGACGTGTCTTTGCTTCAACTCTTTTAAAAGAGGAGTCTTGAATTCGTCTATAAACTAAGGTTATACTATGATTTACAGTCCGCCCGTATTGAGGACATATTGAACTATGTAAGAATTGTGACAATTGCTGGTAGTACACGTAATCTTTACAGCTCTGGTTTCAAGGATTTTGTAACCGATGTATATTTTTATACGGAAATACGAACGTTCTTACAACGCTTATGGTTATAGTCTTTGCTTGAAACTGTTAATTGATAAGGTCTTCTTTTCTTTGGCCTGTACCTAAGTTTAAATTTTTATTGTTTAAATTTTACTTTTACGATATTGTACTGTCGCAGATGTTCTCGATACGTTTTTATTGAAGATTTTGTGAATTGACATGTTCTTTGAATGTGGGGAGCTGGAGTATTGGAGTGTCGGGGCGCTGGAGTGTTGGAGTGTCGGGGNAACACAGGCCTGCGCTGCATGTGTAGGTCTGTAACACAGGCCTGCGCTGCATGTGTAGGTCTGTAACACAGGCCTGCGCTGCATGTGTAGGTCTGTAACACAGGCCTGCGCTGCATGTGTAGGTCTGTAACACAGGCCTGCGCTGCATGTGTAGGTCTGTAACACAGGCCTGCGCTGCATGTGTAGGTCTGTAACACAGGCCTGCGCTGCATGTGTAGGTCTGTAACACAGGCCTGCGCTGCATGTGTAGGTCTGTAACACAGGCCTGCGCTGCATGTGTAGGTCTGTAACACAGGCCTGCGCTGCATGTGTAGGTCTGTAACACAGGCCTGCGCTGCATGTGTAGGTCTGTAACACAGGCCTGCGCTGCATGTGTAGGTCTGTAACACAGGCCTGCGCTGCATGTGTAGGTCTGTAACACAGGCCTGCGCTGCATGTGTAGGTCTGTAACACAGGCCTGCGCTGCATGTGTAGGTCTGTAACACAGGCCTGCGCTGCATGTGTAGGTCTGTAACACAGGCCTGCGCTGCATGTGTAGGTCTGTAACACAGGCCTGCGCTGCATGTGTAGGTCTGTAACACAGGCCTGCGCTGCATGTGTAGGTCTGTAACACAGGCCTGCGCTGCATGTGTAGGTCTGTAACACAGGCCTGCGCTGCATGTGTAGGTCTGTAACACAGGCCTGCGCTGCATGTGTAGGTCTGTAACACAGGCCTGCGCTGCATGTGTAGGTCTGTAACACAGGCCTGCGCTGCATGTGTAGGTCTGTAACACAGGCCTGCGCTGCATGTGTAGGTCTGTAACACAGGCCTGCGCTGCATGTGTAGGTCTGTAACACAGGCCTGCGCTGCATGTGTAGGTCTGTAACACAGGCCTGCGCTGCATGTGTAGGTCTGTAACACAGGCCTGCGCTGCATGTGTAGGTCTGTAACACAGGCCTGCGCTGCATGTGTAGGTCTGTAACACAGACCTGCGCTGCATGTGTAGGTCTGTAACACAGGCCTGCGCTGCATGTGTAGGTCTGTAACACAGGCCTGCGCTGCATGTGTAGGTCTGTAACATAACTCAAATGTATATTACTCGCACATGTGTGATGTATACCCGTGTGATAAACAACAACGAACCCTTGTGTACACAGAGGTCATCTGTGTGTTGTTGTCGAGACGTTGCTGTATATCTTGTATTTTTCCTGTCTATTGTTGATCTAATCAACGTTTTGTAAAGTGTTGAAATGTGGGGTTAGGATTAGAGCTGGTAACATGATAAAGTAACATAATTAAAGTTATGTAATTAAAGTATCATATTTGATTAACATGATAAAATTAAATGATAGAGTGCTAACTTCTAACAATAATCCTACTTACCTGATGAAGAATTGATTGTTATTTATATATAAGTTTTATTGATATTCATGCATTATGTCGTCCGGATTTGTGTTGATGTGTGAGCCATGATGCGTTCACTGTGAGTATAAATTAAAATATTATAATTATATTCTAATCTGACGCCTACAGCGCATATACAATTGCCGTTAATAATAAAATTGTGTGGTTATAAATAGTTTACTAATCATATACTCTCGTCAGTTAGAATTCAGCTGTATTAATTTGAATTCAATTATTTTAATCTGAATTCAACTGTATTAATTTGAATCCAGTTGTATTAGTTGGATAATTTCGAAATTATTAATTTCAAAAGTGACCATCATCACAAACCGTCATGATGCGACATGTTGGAATTTTCTGAAATCAATAAAAATAATGGGTAATTTTGTCCCAATGATGAAATACTTTAATTCTTGCAGCACGGGCTTATATAGCGCACGCAGCTCCCAACTTCTCCCAACTCCCCCAACTTCTCCCAACTCCCCTAACTTCCCCCAACTTCTCCCAACTCCCCCAACTTCTCCCAACTCNGAGTAATTAGTGGGTGGTTAGCGTGAGTAATTAGTGGGTGGTTAGCGTGAGTAATTAGTGGGTGGTTAGCGTGAGTAATTAGTGGGTGGTTAGCGTGAGTAATTAGTGGGTGGTTAGCGTGAGTAATTAGTGGGTGGTTAGCGTGAGTAATTAGTGGGTGGTTAGCGTGAGTAATTAGTGGGTGGTTAGCGTGAGTAATTAGTGGGTGGTTAGCGTGAGTAATTAGTGGGTGGTTAGCGTGAGTAATTAGTGGGTGGTTAGCGTGAGTAATTAGTGGGTGGTTAGCGTGAGTAATTAGTGGGTGGTTAGCGTGAGTAATTAGTGGGTGGTTAGCGTGAGTAATTAGTGGGTGGTTAGCGTGAGTAATTAGTGGGTGGTTAGCGTGAGTAATTAGTGGGTGATTAGCGTGAGTAATTTGTAGGTGATTAGCGTGAGTAATTAGTGGGTGATTAGCGTGAGTAATTAGTGGGTAATTAGCGTGAGTAATTAGTAGGTGATTAGCGTGAGTAATTAGTGGGTAATTAGCGTGAGTAATTAGTAGGTGATTAGCGTGAGTAATTAGTGGGCAATTAGCGTGAGTAATTTGTAGGTGATTAGCGTGAGTAATTAGTAGGTGATTAGCGTGAGTAATTAGTGGGTAATTAGCGTGAGTAATTAGTAGGTGATTAGCGTGAGTAATTAGTGGGCAATTAGCGTGAGTAATTAGTAGGTGATTAGCGTGAGTAATTAGTAGGTGATTAGCGTGAGTAATTTGTAGGTGATTAGCGTGAGTAATTAGTGGGTGATTAGCGTGAGTAATTAGTGGGTAATTAGCGTGAGTAATTAGTAGGTGATTAGCGTGAGTAATTAGTGGGTGGGTGATTAACATTAGTAATATGTAGGTGAGTATATATTTAGGTAGGTAATAAGTATTCAGAGAAGCCCAAGTTTATTATATGAAAAAATAAACTAAATAGGTACCTTTATTATATGAAAATATTGAACTTTTATGAAAAATGAGACAAGCGAACACGTCATCAACACAACACACAGACAGAACTCACGTAGTTTTCTGAGTGAGGGGATTTTCTTGGCCATTTTTTTTTAATGTCACCCAAAGAAATGAGTGGACATTTGTCTCACTAGCGATACAGCTTTCCCTTCAGTGTGAGTCACCCTGACCCAGTGTATACCGGCCACAGGGCGTATCAGTGCTACGGCCGCTCTCTGCTCCTGCTGCGGGGTAGAATTTATGTCGCTATATTTAATTAATTAATTAATTTATGTCGCTATATTTAATTAATTAATTAATTTATGTCGCTATATTATACAATATTTATATTTCGCACGTATAGTTCAATTAGAATATTTAGGACTACTATAATCTAGATAATCTGTACTATTATCTATCTAATCTACTATAATCTATTAAATTTATTTAGAATGCACATATATTATTGACAGTCTCGCTTCAATTTATGTCATTCATAATATATTATTCCTTGTCTCGATGTATGGCCGTGTTATGGTCGCGTTATCGCCGGCCAACTCTCCCCCTCCCTCCCCCAGCCCTTACGAGCCTCGCGTAATAGGTATATTATATGAAAATATTGAACTTTTATAAAAAAAGACAAACGATCGCGTCATCAACACACACAACACACAGACAGAACTCACATAGTTTTCTCAGTGAGGATATTTTCTTGGCCATTTTTCTGGTAATATCACTCAAAGAAATGAGTGGAACTTTGTCTCAATAGTGATGCAGCTTTCCCTTCAGTGTGAGTCACCCTGACCCAGTGTATACCGGCCACAGGGCGTATCAGTGCTACGGCCGCTCTCTGGTCGAGCTGCGGGGTAGAGTTTATGTCGCTATATTTATTTATGTCGCTATATTTATTTATGTCGCTATATTTATTTATGTCGCTATATTTATTTATGTCGCAATATTTATTTATGTCGCTATATTCGGACAATTTGACACACTTATTTCTGAGTTACCTAGAATAGAGACGAGGAGTTTTATCTAGCGTTCTAGTCTTGAGCTTCTAGAGTGGGAGTTCTCTATCTAGAGTGAGAGTTCTCTATCTAGAGTGAGAGTTCTCTATCTAGAGTGAGAGTTCTCTATCTAGAGTGAGAGTTCTCTATCTAGAGTGAGAGTTCTCTATCTAGAGTGAGAGTTCTCTATCTAGAGTGAGAGTTCTCTATCTAGAGTGAGAGTTCTCTATCTAGAGTGAGAGTTCTCTATCTAGAGTGAGAGTTCTCTATCTAGAGTG
>NW_025940848.1:131755-137620 GCF_000764305.2 Hyalella azteca
ACACTGGCAGTGCTGCGTGCTGCTGCTAACACTGGCAGTGCTGCGTGCTGCTGCTAACACTGGCAGTGCTGCGTGCTGCTAACACTGACAGTGCTGCGTGCTGCTAACACTGGCAGTGCTGCGTGCTGCTGCTAACATAGTAAGCGTTAGTACTGCAGCATTAACTTGATAGCCACGCAAGTAATCGGTCTATGCATCAGGTTTAAATACATATGAACAAGTTACAAGGTAACGTATAATTATTATTTTTAATTATATGAGGTAATTACTTTATACTTGGTCATCCTAATTCCTGCTGAGCCGGGAGCTGTCATGTGGCTAAGTTACGAGTTCTTTTTCTAAGTGACTTAAATTAAATTAAATACTTGAATTACATTGATACGAGTGTTGCGCCTTGTTTTCTGTACATTAGATCAGCGGAGTTACTGCGGTATGACGTCTGGTTATTATGACCTCTTTCATCACCTCCATGTCCTGATGTTTCATTACCTGCATCCAGATGTTTCATTACCTCCATGTCCTGATGTTTCATTACATTCATCCAGATGTTTCATTACCTGCAGCCTGATGTTTCATTAAATGCATCCTGATGTTTCATTACCTGCATCCTGATGTTTCATTACCTCCATGTTGATGTTTCATCACCTGCATCCTGATGTTTCATTACCTGCATCCTGATGTTTCATCACCTCCATCCTGATGTTTCATCACCTCCATCCTGATGTTTCCTCACCTCCATCCTGATGTTTCATCATCTCCATCCTGATGTTTCATCACCTCCGTCCTGATGTTTCATCACCTCCATCCTGATGTTTCATTACCTTCATCCTGATGTTTCATCAACTCCATCCTGATGTTTCATCTCCTCCATCCTGATGTTTCCTCACCTCCATCCTGATGTTTCTTCATCTCCATCCTGATGTTTCATCACCTCCGTCCTGATGTTTCATCACCTCCATCCTGATGTTTCATTACCTGCATCCTGATGTTTCATCACCTGCATCCTGATGTTTCATTACCTTCATCCTGATGTTTCATCACCTCCATCCTGATGATTCATCACCTCCATCCTGATGTTTCATCACTTTCATCCTGATGTTTCGTCACCTCCATCCTGATGTTTCATCACCTTCATCCTGATGTTTCATTACCTTCATCCTGATGTTTCAACACCTCCATCCTGATGATTCACCACCTCAATCCTGATGTTTTATTACCTTCATCCTGATGTTTCTTTACCTGCATCTTGATGTTTCATCACCTCCATGTCCTGATGTTTCATTTTCTCATCCTGATGTTCCATCACCTCCATCCTGATGTTTCATCACCTGCATCCTGATGTTCCATCACCTCCATCCTGATGTTTCATTACCTCCATCCTGATGTTTCATCACCTGCATCCTGATGTTTCATCACCTCCATCCTGATGTTTCGTCACCTCCATCCTGATGTTTAATCACCTTCATCCTGATGTTTCATCACCTCCATGTCCTGATGTTTCATCACCTCCAACCTGATGTTTCATCACCTGCATCCTTATGTTTCATCACCTCCATCCTGATGTTTCGTCACCTCCATCCTGATATTTCATCACCTTCATCCTGATGTTTCATCACCTCCATCCTGATGTTTCATCACCTCCATNACGTGACCAAGTCCTTGACGTGACCAAGTCCTTGACGTGACCAAGTCCTTGACGTGACCAAGTCCTTGACGTGACCAAGTCCTTGACGTGACCAAGTCCTTGACGTGACCAAGTCCTTGACGTGACCAAGTCCTTGACGTGACCAAGTCCTTGACGTGACCAAGTCCTTGACGTGACCAAGTCCTTGACGTGACCAAGTCCTTGACGTGACCAAGTCCTTGACGTGACCAAGTCCTTGACGTGACCAAGTCCTTGACGTGACCAAGTTCTTGACGTGGCCAAGTCCTCGACGTGACCAAGTTCCGACAGCGTTTATAATTCGTCCAAGTAGCAACGCACTTTTTACAACACTTCTCTTTAACTTCACTTCTTGTTTGTTTGCTACAAATCTTATAATCGATTTTTAACACACTTTAATTCTCCAATCAATCTGAAATTTGGCACACTTGCGTAAAGTCGGAGACAAAGCATGTATCAATTGACAGAATAAATAATTTTTGAAAATTTTTACCTATTTTAACTCTAAAAATAAAATTAGAAAATTAATTTTTAACATTTCATAATAAAATTAGAAATTCATTGTACATGTGTAACACCAGAGGCACAGGATACTTTAGAAGTGTTTTATTTAAAAAGTAATTTTAAACGCATATTATTAGTCTTGTATGGGTCATCCTGACTCAGTTTGTCCCCGCTAAAGTGTGTATCAGTGCTACGTCCGCTCTCTCCTTGTGCTGTAGATACAAAAGTATGTCATTATTTGCATTATTTGGACACTATGAGCCCTTAATTGTTCTGAGCGTGTAGGGGTGTTATTGTAATACAATGATGACTACAAAATTATTCATGTATGTTAACCTCAGCAACACAGACCTGCGCTGCATGTGTAGGTCTGTAACACAGGCCTGCGCTGCATGTGTAGGTCTGTAACACAGGCCTGCGCTGAACCGTCGCCTTGTGACGGTAATGAAAGACTGCAGCGAAGGTAATTAAAGTCTTGAGGCTAAATAAAGACTCGAGAGTTTGCCCGACATATCAAAGCCCTGGTGATCAGGGCGGCCATTATTTCTATGCGAATTTTCGTGTTGTTAGACGAGTACCGTATTTAAATTAATGCTACAAGTTAAGTAATCAAATATTTAGTATTAATTTCTAATTAACGCTTGATAAAACAACTAATCGTAAGCTGCGATTAAAGCAAACGAGGTTTGCCCGGCTACTTTGATGCTGGATTACAGCGCCAATTTACTGTAGGGGTCCAAAAGATTTTTACTTGGTTTTTCTTCATTGATATAATATTATCTTATCCATACATTACCGTATTGTTAATGTGATATTACTGTATCCATGGACATGCCATTGAGCATTGACAACAACCTTGTCAACTGCAAGCTTCATACGTACAGCACAGATGCGCCCGTCTACCAGGAGCAAACTGGGTCTGGATGACGCACTCATGGCAGAAAATGCATCGCGATTTGGACAAATTCTCTGCCATTTATCTGAGTGAAGAGTGCCTCGTGGAGTCAAACTTGGAACTTTATCTAATTGTGATAAATCTTAATTACTTAATTAACTTAATTCCAATCATTAACATTATTAGTTCATGATAGAAATTATTAACTTAATTCCAATCATTAACATTATTAGTTAATGAGTTAAAGATAGAAATTATTAACTTAATTCAAATCATTAACATTATTAGTTAATGAGTTAATGATAGAAATTATTAACTTAGCGCCTATCATTAAAGTCGTAAGTTAATGATTGGCATTATTTGGTTTTAAGAGACCTTCAGACCTGAGAATATCAATTTAAATTTAGGAAAGTACTAAGATTTTGTCAAATTAGTGCATTGAACGTTGCAATATCCATGATAAAGCGTCCCAGGATTCGACCAGTGAGTTGCAGGTTCGAGACCCGCGGCTCTCTGTGAAAAATTCTGCACAGTCTCGGATCAGCTACTGGCCACATATGGTTAATACTCAACGTTAATATACAAATATATTATTAAAAGAGTATTTTATACATTATTTGAACTCCTGTTGGGTCGATACAAAAGAGTATCGATTTTTTCAAAGCTTTTATAACCTCGCGCGATTTTTTTTAAGTTCCCCACCGAAAATTATTCGGCGGGACAAGCGAGTTTCTATACTTCGCATGCCCATTATGTGTTGGATAGAAGAATATATTCAGATAATCCAGGTTTTTTTGTATATCCTGCTTTGCAACAAGTGTGTGGGTGCAGATATACGAAAATATTGATTTCCGGAATAAAGATCGTAAAGAATTTTGCGCTAATCGTAGGCCAGTTGGGCGCGTTAGAAACATAAGATGCCGTGTTTGTTGGCCAACTGTCAGCCGTCTGTCGTCTGTCTGACGCCTGCCGTCGGCCCGTCTGCGCTGACAGGCGTTCGACTGTTGTCAGTCCGACACACGCTGACAGGTAGTGAGGAAAAAGTAACTTGAAACAGACGATAATTATTACCCATATGCGTGGAAAGCAATCCATGCTCGACTGAACGCTGATGGTATTTAAACATTTATGACTTTTTTTAACAATCTTACTTACATGTGTCTTTTGATAATAAAATTCATGTCTTTTTCGTTTCTTGTCCCCAGATTTAAGAGCGCCAGGCAAAGAAGAGTATTGTAACAAAAAGTTTTACTAAAAGTGAACTGTACGGAAAGCAGAGTTAGTAGGAATGTCCACGTGATATACAGGGAACTTTAAATTGGACGAACGGTCGTGACAGGAGACAGGAAAATTAGCTTTAAAAAAATATTGCGGCGATGATCGGAGCATCAGATTTTTAATCAAGATCTTGAAACACGGACAAAGTTCTTACAGCGAAATTCTTGTAACACGGACGAAGTTCTTATAAGTCGGACGAAGTTCTTAGATCACGGACGAAGTTCTTAATCGGATGGAGTTCCCAAAACTTGCTCTCTAAGCCATTCGAAGTTTGTCGTTCAATTCTGCCATTGCATTGATCGTAAACACCTGACCAGTGTAGCGCCGTGTACGCGATGTGGTTGCTCCCACTGCTGACAGTCACGACGGCCGTACGTCTGGCCGCGGGGCAGGTCGAGCTCGTGGAGTTGTCGTACACTTACTTGGACGGCGCGCCGACGAGCCCCAAGCTGCGCCCGCTCGAGCTCAACGTCGTCAAGAAAGGCACCAACAAATTTGGCATCTGGTACGTACCTTATGCATGTATCACGCATAACATGCAATCTGCTGGTACACTCTACGTATCTAACCTACACATACACCCTACATGCCTAACCTACACGTATCACATATCACATCAACCGCCCACCTTCATCAACATTCAGCATGTCTCACCTACACGTACACCCTACATGTCTCACCTACACGTACACCCTACATGTCTCACCTACACGTACCATATATACGACCCACCTTCATCAGCATTCAGTCATGTCTCACCTACACGTACACCCTACATGTCTCACCTACACGTACACCCTACATATCTAACCTACACGTACCATATATACGACCCACCTTCATCAGCATTCAGTATGTCTAACCTACACGTACACCCTACATGTCAAACTAACACGTACACCCTACATGTCAAACTAACACGTACACCCTACATGTCAAACTAACACGTACACCCTACATACACTATTGGGCCCGACGATGTCTGCCTCCTACATTTACCTCTCATAAGAGCCACCTGAATGTGCTACTCCTGCTCTGTTAACGCTGGCAGTTTTCTCGGCATATACTCTATACAAAATAATTATATATTTGTATTATATCGATATGTGGTGTACCACTCCCCCCTACTCCCCCACTCACCTTGTGTACCACTCACCGCTCCCCCACTCCCCCAGGGTGGAACTCAACGAGTTCTGCAGCTCAGAACACTCGGGCACCCATATCGACGCCCCCGTGCACTTCTCCCGTGACGGGTGGTCGGTAGACGAGATACCCGTGACCCGCCTCTACCGCAGGCCGGGTGAGTCCTGCTCTACCGCAAGCCGGGTGAGTCCTGCTCTACCGCAGGCCGGGTGAGTCCTGCTCTACCGCAAGCCGGGTGAGTCCTGCTCTACCGCAGGCCGGGAGAGTCCTGCTCTACCGCAGGCCGGGTGAGTCCTGCTCTACCGCAGGCCGGGTGAGTCCTGCTCTACCGCAGGCCGGGTGAGTCCTGCTCTACCGCAGGCCGGGTGAGTCCTGCTCTACC
>NW_025940848.1:138491-152405 GCF_000764305.2 Hyalella azteca
CCCCTAATCTAATGCCCCCCATGCCCCCCCCAGCTGCCGGCGAAGGGCTTCCTGGTGACGTCACTGCCGCTGAAGGTGGCGGGGGGCAGCGGCTCCCCCGTGCGGGTCATCGCTGAGGTGGGGGGCAGCACCGCCCCCCCGTACAGCCCCCCTAACCCCAGCACTGCACCCCTCACCACCCACCTCCCACTTCCCCTCTACCTGCTGCCCGTGCTGGGGTTGCGGTACCTGAGGGTCACCTAATTAGTTTATAACAGCTAATTAGGTTATGGTTACTAATTAGCTAGTGGTATCTAATGAGGTTATACCTTATTAGTTGATAGTTGATGGTACCTATTAGGTTATGGTTCCTAATTAGGTTATGTACCTAATCAACTTGTGGTATCTAACTAGGGGTACCTATTAGGTTATGGTTCTTAATTAGGTTATGAACCTAATTAACTTGAGGAGCCTAACTAGGATGATGGTGGAGGGCATGCAGAAGGTTAAGTAAAGTAGCTAGCTTGTTAAGTGCACTGAAGTTATGGATTATAACTTCAATTAATTATATTTAAATGTAAATACAAACTGTAGCTTTGACAAACTTGCGATCAGAAGGCGGCGGCAGTGGCAGTAGGGATAGTGGCATTAGTGGCAGTAGCAGTGGCACTGACACGACTCTTAATATCAGTAGTGACAGTAACGCAAATGATAGTGGCAATAGTGGCAGTGGCAGTAGTGGCAGTAGCAGTGGCAATAGTGGCAGTAGCAGTGGCAATAGTGGCAGTGGCATATGAAGTAGTGGCATTAATTGTAGCGTCAGTGGCAGTGGCATTATCGGTAGTATCAACCATGGTACTGTCATTAGTGGATACACTTTACCTTAGCTCTCTCTAGTGCTATTCCTACCAACACTTTACCTTAGCCATCTCTAGTGCTATTCCTACCAACACTTTACCTTAGCTCTCTCTAGTGCTATTCCTACCAACACTTTACCTTAGCCATCTCTAGTGCTATTCCTACCTACACTCACCTTAGCCATCTCTAGTGCTATTCCTACTTACACTTTAGTTTAGCTCTCTAGTGCTATTCCTACCGAGACTTCACGTTAGTTCTCTCTAGTGTTATTCCTACCGAGACTTCATTTTAGCTCTCTCTAGTGCTATTCCTACCAAGACTTCATCTTAGCTCTCTCTAGTGCTATTCGTACCGAGACTTCATTTTAGCTCTCTTTAGTGCTATTCCTACCTACAATTTAGTTTAGCCCTCTCTAGTGCTGTTTCTACCGAGACCTCACGTTAGCTCTCTCTAGTGCTATTCCTACCAAGACTTCACATCAGCTGCATCAGCCCAGTGAAGTCTTTCGTTGGTCTCCGTACGTAAGATTTTTCTGTCTTCGTCGCACGTCAAAGGCTCGCCGCGTTCAATTTGATTTTCACATTCCGTTTGTTAACATAAACACAGCAGTCGCTGCCATTAGACATGCGTTTGCATTAGTTATTTGTATGTCATTGTAATTAAATATAATGCTATGACACGCTTGTCTTCTCATTTTCAATGCCAACGTGAACTTGAAGACTAATCAACTCATTTGTTTATTAGAGATTAATGAGATTAATGGGAACACAATCTTGGTACATGAGAACACTTTAATGACGTGAATCGTTAAATTAGTTTTCATGTGACTAAACCAGCAGGTTTAGTCACATGGCTTAACACGGCTTAACACGGCCGTGTTAACGGCCGTGGACATTAACGGAGCCTCACATTCACGACATTCACCAGATGCAAACGATCGGTCACTTGCAGGCTATATCAATCATACAGGGGCCGTATTATCAAAACTTCGTAAGTACGCAAAATCGACTTGCGAGTGGCGTAAGTGCTGACTTGATGACGTAACTGTAGAGGTGGTACTATCAAAACATTTGAGCGTGAAGATACGTAACGTAACTGTACGCCTGCTCGGAGATGTCGTAAGTGGAGTTCCGTACAAGTTTATAGTGTCTGTTGAAGCGATAGGAAACTATTGATTTACTAGCATGTAATAACACCTTGACTTGCGATAAAATTTTGTCAATAATCCGATATTTAGATTTAATACGTTTAAACCTGCAGTTGTTATGGTTTTCATACGTTAAAGCCTGAAGGTGTTGTGGTTTTTAAGCGTTTAAACCTGCACGTGTTTCGATTTTAATGCATTTAAACCTGCACTGGATTCAAAGTTAAAGGTTTAGCTCGTAAAAAATTTTAAATTTCTTCTTCATTCGGAAGCTATATGGCGATACGGGCCAAAATTCGCAGTGATCAAGGAATTTCTTCCAAACTACTGAACAGATTCGAACGAAATTTTTAATATAAATTCCTAACTACCGAACGGTGATTTTTAAGCTCGTGAAAATTTATTTGATTCGGAGTCATGTTTTGCACGTGTTGTGTACAAATCGTCAAACAAACGTATAATATTCTGACTTCGACTTCGCGGACTGCCGCCCCCCAATTGCCCCTTTCTTCCTCACCGCCCCCCCCCCAGATCTTTCCACCGCCTAGAGGGGGGCGATATCGCCCACTTTGGGAACCACTGGGTTAGTTTAATTGTGATAAAGTTGCATTGATATGTTTTGAAAATGTTTTATCATCAATAAATNCAAGTTTGAAGTTTTCTCAGCACGTCGAAATTCTAGTGAACAAGGCCAACAGACTGCTAGGTCTCATTAGGAGATCATTTGTGTACCTGGACTCTCAGACTATGAAGATGCTTTTTATGGGAGCGCAGCCGTGCACCACCAATTGTGTGCACCAATAAGCCCTGAATCGAACGCCTTGGATCTCTCAGGACATCCACCAATCAGCCGTGAACCACTCGGCTTTGTCTTCCTCCGGCCTTGCATAGAACCTGCCGTGCACCACCAGGCCGCGGATCGAATCTGACTTCCGGGCATCGCTAAATTACGTAATTTTGCGTTCACCACATCTGAGGTTAGGTAATAGGTTTCAGGTAGCATAGTTTTGTTCCAAAATTTATCGTCCTTCGACAAGTGGCCGTTCGACCAAGGGCTCAGGGCTGGTTCGCCCCATGGCCTAGATACGGACGGCTTGAAGTGTTGAAGGCTACGTTCCGGAAGGCAGGAATCATATTCATGAATCATGATGGTTTTTCACCCAGCGTGTGGTGGAGACTGGAGAGGTGGATCAGACTGCCAGCACATGTGGTGTAGGCTCCCAGCGTCGATGCGTTTAAGAACAGACTGGACAATGTTATGCGGGACCTTGTCAACAGTGTAGACGAGCTTCCGACCTTTATTAGAGATGATCAAAGGATCAGTGGTAGTCAGTGTGGACCAAGAAACGAGTAGGCCTACACGGCACAACAGAATCGGCAACAGGCTGTGGAAGCCTAACGTATGATGCCGAGATCGCTATGCTATAATGTATAATCCATATAGGCTATGAGCCTATGACACAATTTGACCTGTGCTCACCTGTCCAATCNAGGAAATTAGGAATGAACTGATTCTAAAAAAGCTCTGGTTTGCCAACTGTCAGACAATGCATGACTCAGTTGAGTGTTGACACTTGACAGAATAAATAATTTTGAAAATTTACAAAATTTTGATATACAAAATTTTGAAAAATACCTAATTTTTTTAATATTTGAAAATAAAATTAGAAATTCATTGTACATGTGTAACATCCAAGACACTGGATACTTGAAACTTCAGAAGTGTTGTCTTTAACAAGAAATTTTTAAACACATATAGTCAGTCAGATGGGGTAAGACAGGACCAAAATCACTAACAAGCCTGTAGTAGCATCTATTATAGGTAGATTCTACAGGCTTGTTTAGCCTTGTTAGTGATTTTTAATTATTCATGGTATAGACTATTATGACTATAGATGATCTATACCATGAATAACAAAAAAATCGTAAACCTATCACAAGGTGTATTTATGCAATGGGCTTCTAAGCTACAATTCAGAGTGAGGCTTTCACTGCGACGCCTTTCAGACTTTTTGCATACAACACAGTTTTCTGTACAGATTAAAAAAGGTGTGCTGGTCCTATCTTACCCCATCTGCTGGAAGGTGGAAGCTGGTGTGCTGGTCCCATCATTGGGATTGGGGTAAGATGGGACCAGGCTGGGGTAAGACAGCCTAGACAGGTCAGGACCAATTGGTAATTCTTTTGTTACAAGGTTTTTAATAAAAGTACAACATAAAAGTCTGATATTTAATATTATCCATCTAGAAACACATTATTTGATTAAACAACCACTTGTTACTGTTTTGTGTTGCGAACTTGCGGGAAGTCAACTCTAATATCAGTCACATTGGTCCTGGAGTTTTTGTCACGAGAAAACTTTAAGCATAGTAATAGTGGGTTGGCTTTGGTTCATTGTAAAGCACTGCTAAATGCTTTATGTATATTCCACTAGTGTTATTGTCTGAAAAATTTATCAAATTGTTAATAAAACCAATGGATAATAACATAAGTGCAGACGTCATGTGTTTCTTTTCTTGCCAACTGCATTTGTGGTGCACTTCTTCAAACATAGCCCATGCCATCCCAGGCTCCCACAAAGTTGTGA
Source organism: Hyalella azteca (assembly GCF_000764305.2). Taxonomy (NCBI): domain Eukaryota; kingdom Metazoa; phylum Arthropoda; class Malacostraca; order Amphipoda; family Hyalellidae; genus Hyalella; species Hyalella azteca. The sequence goes on from NW_025940848.1 coordinate 143,060, forward strand.
TCATAATTATTTTTCATTTTTCACACAATGATTTTTCCCCCAGCCAATCTTGCACATACTAGTTCTGCAGCTCACTAATGGGAAGGGTCCAAAGGGACATCCGCATTTTCTATATCCCTGTAATGCAATTAAAAATAGTGGACTAAATTTCTCTAATTAAAAAAGCTAACAAGTTATAATAAAGTTTGAGCAAAAGATAAAAATTTTGACCAAAATACTCCTTGTACTGTACAATAAGGTATTACTTTAGATTAAGTGCATCCAAAAAAAGTATGTTTTTTTTTTGTTTAATTAGGTATGTTTTTTGGGGTGTAGATAAAGAATCTGAAATCCGTTTTTGGTGGTCGGCAACGGAAAACCGACTTTTTTCCGACCCAAATCTCTAATTAAAAAAGCTAACAAGTTATAATAAAAGACAATGCATGAATCAAATGTCAAAATAAATGATTTTAAAAATTTATTTTTTTTTCAATATTAAAAAAATTGAAAAAATAATTTTGTCAGCTACAAATCTTATAACTGATATTTGACACACTTTTACCTGTCTAATTGTTCTGCAATTTTGCACACTTGTGTGAAGTCAGAGGCAATGCATGAATACATTAACAGAATAAATAATTTTGAAAAAAAGTTATATATTAAAAAAAAATAAATATATATTTAAAAATGTAAAAAATAAAATTTTTTAATTTTCGAAAATTAGATGACAAATTCATTGTACATCTGTAAGATTGGAGATAGTGGATTCTTTGGAAGTGTTGTCTTTAAAAAGTAATTTTTAAAAGTATATTATTTTGTATGCACTTAATCTAAAGTATTACCCACAATAACATATTCATTTAAAAACTATTTTTGTTAAAAAAACTATTTTGATAAACTGTAGGGTAATAGAGTAGATACTATTTGTGGGGTGAGACAGGACCATTTGGGGGGTAAAACAGGATCATTTAGTGGTCCCGTCTTACCCCATGTCCAGTCCTTTTTTACCCCATTTTAGAATACATGTCAGGCAGTGATGGTAGCAGAAAGGAATGCCTAGTATGTCTCAAAAGGTGCTTTTGATAGTCTGTTTTACATCCACAAACCTGGCCAAAAGAGTTTTTGTCATTAGACAGAGCTTATTTCCCAAACAGGGTTAACTATTTTTTGACCCTTCTTTACATAGGTTTTCTTTAAAAATTAGCCAGAAATTCATTATTTGCAGAAGAGGGTTGAAACAAACACTGAAATGACAGGAAATGATTGTTCTAACATATTCTTTCATCAAATCAAATTCAGTGCAATTAGAATGCATGCCATGGGCCAGTCATTTCTTACCTCATGAAGGCTGTGATCCTGTCTTACCCCATTCGACTATATTATTTTTAAACACATATTATTTTTAAAAAAATTTTATAATGAAAAAAATTTCAATTTAGAAAATTATTCATTCTGTCAATTGATTCTTGCTTTGTCTCCAACTTTACGCAAGTGTGCAAAATTTCCTGATCGATTGGAATTTGGACAGGTAGAAGTATGTCAAATATTGATTATAAGATTTGTAGCTGACAGACAAACAAACAACAAGAAGTGAAGTTAAAGAGAAGTGTTGTAATTTTGTAAAAAGAAGGCTTTAGGGGCAGATGAGTAAGGGTTTAAGCCATGGTTGAAGTTGAACTAGGCTAGTATTATAGTTCAACCATGGGTTCAAGCTGCAGCGGACGACAGACACAAGTTACTTTGCTCTGTGCCTGACTGTGCAATTTCCAAATACACACTGTATATATAGTTTGATATTTAACTTTGTTAGTATAGACAGGAGTGGTGAACCAAAGTTCGAAGCTCCTTGGCTCAACTTCCCAAGGATGCCAGTGCATTGCGGCCATAGTGGCAAAGCAGAGAGTTTTTTAGACTCCCTCAAGTTCATTCTTGAGTCCTATAAGTAGACAAGCAAAGTATCATGGATACCAGCATTATCATACATAAGAAATTGGTTTAAATCTTTTGTAAATGACAAGATTAAAAATGAACTGATTCTAAAAAATCTCTGGTTTGTCACCATGATTGCGGCCGTTGCCGGATGCGGCATAGGTAAAGGAGGTGGTGCTGAGTGCATTGAGGTATGATTCAGACAGGGATGCCAGCTTGAGTTGCCTGCCAAAGAGGCAAAGACCACCACTGCCCTGGATGTAATGGACCATCATGATTCCTGCCCTCCGGAATGTAGCATTCAACACTTCAAGCCATCCGTATCTAGGCCATGGGGCAAACCAGCCCTGGGTCGAACGGCCACTTGTCAAAGGATGATAAATTTTGGAACAGAACTCAGCTATCTGAAACCTAACCTCAGATAAGGGGAATGTAAAATTACGTAATTTAACGATGCCCAGAAGTAAGTTTTGATCCGCGGTCTGGTGGTGCACGGCAGGTTCTATGCAAGGCCAGAGGACGACAAAACCGAGTGGTTCACGGCTGATTAGTGGAAGTCCGGAGAGATCCAAGGCATTCAATTCAGGGCTTATTGGTGCACAAAATTGGTGGTGCACGGCTGCGCTCCCGCCAGCTCTTCTGCTCTACCGGTTTCTGTGTCTGCAACAAAAACAGTGCCAAAAACTGCTGATAACTCCTTACAAGCAACCAAGACAATCTTAGGCTGACCCATATGATCCATCATTACGAGTTGCTGACATGTCGCTGATTCAAACTACATTCTGGAAACCTATAACTCGATAGCATTAACTGACCATATGGCTTTGCCTGACTTGGAGCCTGGAGGATGCAGTGGTGCTATTTCTGATAAGGTGGGTGAAGTGGGTGGGTGCACTGCAACTTATCCACGCAATGACATTAAGAACAGGCTAGATAAAGCTATGGAAAAATATATGTTCAGACTTGAAATGCCTACCGTAGCACCATATCAAACCCGGTGGAAATATAGTAGCTATTTCAAACTATTGTCAGTCCTGAAAAGATCCAGTAAAATGACACAATTTTAGATCTTCTGTGAACAAGTCACAAAAGTATGAATCAGCAACAGGCCATGCTGCCACATCAGGCCTAATCTTCAGCGCTGACATGTGACATAAAACCAACATTGTCATGTTATGTTATGTTAAGTAATTCTTCAATGGTGGGTAAAGTAATTACTTAATTTTTGATGGTTTTACCTGTTTAAATGGCCTCAGTCAGCTCCCAATTGACTCAGATGTAGACCCAATTGACCCATCACCGACTGTACGTTGGCAATATTCATAGTAAAAAAATTTACTATATAGAGACTCGCTGCATTAAAGCATATAAAAATTCACTCATGATCAGTGTGTTACTGCAGATTTTTATACCTAGGATGTGCTGCAGTTTGTAACCTGTGAAATACATGTATTTATTGACGTCATACATTTATTATTATTATTCTACCACGTATTACGTAAGATAGAATACTCAACTTCCGGGCAGCGATACGTTGTCTAGGCGCCTGTAGTTGGTGTTAGCCTGCTCTTTTGTTTCGGGTCAGCGCCAGTTGTCCGGTAATCTTCTTGCTGCAACGCTAATCTTGATTACCTATAGCATTGAATTATCTTCCGCGGCCTCTCATCTTGATGATGATTTCTTGAATATGGCACCCCTAATTCACTTCGTCGGCATTCGCCTCGAGTGTAATATGTGATGAACTTTTTGTATGGATGGCAGTTGTGACCGCTGCCAGCATCATACTTTCTTCGCTCTACGCTCTTCGCTCTTCGATGTGATGCATACGATCTTCGCTCTTCTGATGTGATGAATACGATCTTTGCTCTTCTGATGTGATGAATACGATCTTCGCTCTTCTGATGTGATGAATACGATCTTTGCTCTTCTGATGTGATGAATACGATCTTCGCTCTTCTGATGTGATGAATACGATCTTCGCTCATCTGACGTGATGAATGTTCGTCTTCTAAGATTTTTATATTCAGCGTTCGGAGAATATATTCACAGCGCTTTTAGTTAGGAAGACGTTCAATATTTATGAAGAATTGTAGACATCATTTTATTGAAGAAGAAATCTATTATCGCGATTCTTCTTTTTATTATATATGTAACGGATATATCTCAGACACCCACGTTTTACGCATGGTGACATTTCTACCTGTGCAATTTGTATACGACGACGTTGTAGACGATGTTGTAGACGTTCTTCTTTGAAGTTTTTGTCAGGCTTCTTCTTCTTCACTATCATTCTTAGCATAGTGGCAAACCAGAGATTTTTTAGAATCAGTGCATTTTTAATTTCCTCAATTACTCAATATTTAAACCAATTTCTTATGTATGATAATGCTGGTATCCATGATACTTTACTCGAGTTTACTGGTCTACTTATAGTAATCTAAATTGAAGTTGTGTGAGAGTCTAAAAAACTGTCTGCTTTGCCACTATGATTCTTAGCACTCTCTCGAATAATCATTTTCACAATATTCAAAGTCAATTTTCACTGCCACTTTATCACACAGTTGGGCGCCAGATTATCAGGATGTGATTTGCTCTGACTGGCCCGATAATATATAACTATCTCAAAGTTCAGTATTGATTAATAACCGGATGATCTTCTTAGGTTTGTTTGAGTTGAGGGTCCAAGGCTTTGTATCTAAGGTGTGAATAAGTGGCAGGTTGATTGAGAGGCTAGTTGTCTAATAATATATTTACGAACTAGATAGGAATACAAGGAAGCTTGGTGGTTATTACACAAGGTAGGTTTTAGATGGTTACTCTAAAGACGGGGGCTACTTGACGCCAGAGTCTGGCCGTGATCGTGCGGACTACATGATGATGGCTGTACTACGTCTCGCCTCTGACTGCCTAAGACTGACTGAAGGTCCGCTCGGGGAGCTTATATAGGCATGCTATGGTGACGTCACGGAAGTGACGCAGTAACTGCTAACACAAGTAAGGGAGTTACGGTAGACAGCCTGACAAGTGAGAGCCTGCTGACTTCTGCAAGTTCTGCTCAGAGAACTGCAGGTACTAAAGCCACTAACCTTGGAAACCTGGTCAAGCCCATCCGGGAGTCAGAGCTTGCTGTCTCGAGCTTGTTTTGGGAAGTTATTATCATAGAGCCAGTTGCTTGTGCCCATCCAATTGATAAATTCTCAAATTATCTGACTCTGAGTAAGGCTCTCGCTGACTCACCTTTTGGCAAAGCAGGCATTGCTGGATTCAGCAAAAATCTTGGATGAAAAATTCTTGTTGTCACTTTAAGCTTTAAGAGGGTCCCACTCAAAGTCAAAGGTAACAATAAGAATTTTAAAGTAAAGTGTCATCTTGCTGTCAATTTTGTAAGATCTGTTCTAGTCATTGGCCCACTTGGTGAAGATGTATTGAAACTTGTATGAAGACCTGCTTGAGGCTTTCATTCTGGCAGGGCACATGGCACAGCAATGCCACTGCAGAAACCAGGAAGAATTCTAGAAAGGAAAGATTAAATATTAAATATATCAATGTTCAAGATCACTTTCAACACAAGCACACTGCTGGCCTTTCTTCAACTTGGGTTGCTGGGTTGGGTGTCAGTGCTTCCAAGTAAGCTCCTACATTGCCAAGCCTTGGCATTGGTTTTAATACCAAAAATTTAACCACAGTGCCACTAGTTGCAAAAATGCCCCACACTGTGTTGCATGCAGCGCCAGTGGCACCATAATGTGAAAGACTGTTCAGCACTAGGCAGCCCTCTCTGTTGCAACCGTAGCAGCAAGCACACTGCTAACAATGGGGGATGTAGGTTGATGAACAAGGCCCAGGCAGTGGTGAGAAACAGGGTTGAGCAGACAACATAGAGTCTCTTATCAAGATGCCCTGAGGATGGTGAAGCAGACACCTAAAAAAAATGTTCAGCAACTCAATTTTGCCTCAAGTTCTGGTACAAATTTCTCTGTCTCCTCAGTCTCCTACTCCTAATGCTGAAGTCAGAACCTGGGCTCAAAAAGTTAAACCTACACAGCCTCAGGCTGCCAATACTGTGAAAACACCACACCACTGGAACATGACCCTGCAAGTTGCAACTCCTACTTTGCAGTTTGCAGGGTCTTGCTGTAACCAAATTTATTGAACTTGTGTCGAAGATTATTGCCTTTTGTACCAAAACTGATAACTCAGATATAACAAAAATTGTCACTGAACTAACCAGAGAGACCCTGCAATTAAATTGCTCCCAACCTGACTCCACTGCAGACCCCATTTGTCCAGATTCAACTCCATACCAGGTCCCCAACACCATAACTTTCTTTATCCCTGTCAGCCAACCTTACTCAGCCAGTCCTCCTGAGGCCACAGTTGCAGACATGACTGAGGACCTCGTTGAGACTTGAGCCATCTCCTGTCATTGGAAAAATGGCAGGGAAACAGCCCAGAATGCAGAAATGGCAGAGGACCTCAACCTCATTGAGCCATCTCCTATCATTGGAAAAAAACATCAGGAAAGCAGACTAAAGATAAAGTTAACACTTTTTTAGTGTTAGTTAACACCATTTTTCCAATGACATCAGGATCCATACCTGTCATGGAAAACCTGGAAAATCATGGAATTTGATATTTCATTTTTCAGGCCTGGAAAGTCAATTGATTTCATTTTAGTTCATGGAAAGTCATGGAATTTTCAAATAAAAGAAGAAAAAATATAATTCTGTACTCACTGCAGTGAGTGACAGAGAGCGCATTTTCTTGTAGACGAAAACTTGAGGTCACAGACCGACAGACACACAGACGTACGGACAAACATGGCGAGCACAATAGTGCATTTTTTCCATAAATGAGAAAATGCACTAAAAAAGAAGTGTTTGTTTTCTGTGCTACATGTGTTTATGCAGTCTCTTGTTTCCTGCATTCTGATTGGTATAGTCTTTTGTTTCATGCATTCTGATTGGATCTCCAATCACGTGAGCTTGGTCACCAAGCTCAATTGCATTAGACAACTTTTTGATCTGCAGTGGCAAAGTCACCAAGATTTTATCTTCAACCCAAATCTGTCTCAAACTTGGAAAAAAGTACATTGTAAAAAATTCTGGGAATTAATTAAACCTACGGTATCTTTGAAGACATTTGTGTGAAAATTTGTGTTGATTGATATCACCACTAAACTGGAAGATTATACTTGAAGGAGGACATTTCTTTTATAAATTCTTCTCAAGTCTGTCTTATTGTGTGTCATTGGATAAATATAAAATAAATATTAGTTAAAAGACACTTTAAGTAATTTTCTTTTTTTCTTCTTTGTGCAGGTGTTCTGTCATATAGCTATTAACTTTACCCTGAGGAAGCTGTATGTGGTGAAAGTGATTTATATTACATGTGATATTATTCAAGTTTTATAATGGCCTCAGATGAAAAAGCACTCAGAATTCCAGCCATCCTGCTACCATCCTACAATGCATTCATGAGTAAGAATTTATGTATCTACTAGTGTCTGACATAATTTGCTCACAAATAATATATAATGTAATTTATTTATATCATGCTCTGTCATGCTAAAGGAACTTGGTAATTAATCAGTGCCCTGAAATATATATGTTTTTTTTTACAAAATTATATATATATACATATTGTTTTAAATGTAAAGATGTTTCCAGAATGTGATACAAGATTGGTTTTCACCATCAATCTCTCATCTTCCCACTCCACTAAAGCAGAGGTGTAACTGCAAGAGGTAAAAGTTACTGAGGAGCAAGTTTATGATCCGCTTAAAGAGCTTAACCCTTCAGAAGCACAGTGCCTAGATGGCATTCATCCCAGACTTAAGAGAAGCAAGCAACGAGCTATCTAAGCCATTGTCTATACCAGTGGTTCCCAAAGTGGGCAATATTGCCCCTCTGAGGGCAGTGGAAAGATTTTGGGGGAAGAAGAGGGCGGTGGGGGGGCGGTAGTCCAAATTCAATGTCAGAAGTTCAAACGTTTTTTTGACGATTTGTAAACACCACGTGCAGCACATGACTCCCAGCGATGTTTTTTTTTTCACCCAGATCCCATGGGTTTACGTCTCCTACAAATTAACAGCCGGTCTCACGGCCAATTCCCAAATTCAATGATCAAGGAAAATCTCTCAAACTAATGAACTTAACTTGATGAAACTTGGTACACGTATTCATTAGGACCTAACAATAATGTTTTTCTTGTGAAAATTGTTTGAATTTTGCCATTGTTTGTTTTTGTCATATTTATATGACAATACAGGCTGAAATTCATAGTGATCAAATAATTTCTTCCAAACTACTGAACAGATTTGAACAAGATTTTGAATTTACAGTCCTAACTACCAAATGGTAATGTTTAGCCCGTGAAAAATTTTTTTGATTGTGCCTTCGTTCCCAAATTTTTTTTTTATTTCAACTTCATTCGTGATTTAAACAATAATACGTGCTTAAATTTGCAGTAATCAAGAAATTTTGTCCAAATTACTGAACAGATTTGAACACAATTTAGTTTTTAAATACCTAACCTAAGTAATGGTGATGTTTACAATTTTTTCATTTTGCCTTCGTTTGCAAGTTATACTGCTACCGGTATATGTATAAAGCTCTTGGTTTCCTTCTATATATCTGTATAACTTGCGAACGAGAGCAAAATGGAAAAATTGTTACGAGCTAAACATCACTGTTGAGAGGTTAGGTATTTAAATACAAAGTTTCATTGCAATCTGTTCTGTAGTTTAGAAGAAATTTCTTGATCGCTGACAAATTACCCGGCGATACGGGCCTAATATAAGGAAGTGTGAAATCAAGAATGACAGTGAAATGGAAAAAAACTTGCTAACAAAGGTAAAAAAAAATTTTATAAGCAAAAAAATCACCGTTTGGTTGTTAGGAATGTATATTCAGAATTTTGTTCAAATCTGTTCAATAGTTTGGAAGAAATTCTTTGATCACTGCGAATTTCAGCCTGCTTCGCAATATACACGTAACTCACAAATGAAGGTGAAATTAAAAAAATTTACAAGCTAAACATCACCGTTAGGTTCTGATGAATAAGTGTTCCAAGTTTCATAAAGCTGCATCCATTAGTTTGGGAGATATTACTTGATAATTGAATTTGGAGATTGATCGTGAGACCAGCCACGATGTAGGCGGAGAGGTTTCGTCTACCCACCACAAACAATCAACAACCTACCTCTCCTGACATCTCCACAGCCTCTGACACTATAGCAAACAACATTACCTGGACTACACTGACAGAACTTTCATCAGACCACCTGCCTATACTACTAGACTATAGAACAAAAACAAACTTCCGACTACAACACCAAACAAAAACATACACTAACTACCACAAAGCTGACTGGGCCTCCTTCTCAACTGAAATAGAATCGGCACTAGAAAACGTAGCAGACCCAACTGACATACAC
>NW_025940848.1:152859-183886 GCF_000764305.2 Hyalella azteca
CCACAGAAATGGGTGTAGGCCCCGTCCTGCACTTGTCGCGGGACGGGGAGGGCGAACAACAACAACAACAACAGGTTTCAACTATATCTGACTCCAATCAACATTTCATCTCTGGTTTGGTTTAGCCATGGGGTGAAGAAAAATGAAACACGGAGCGTGATTGACAAGAAAATATAAACACAAAAGAAATGAAGCGTACAAATGTAAACTAAGGAAAAGAAAAAGTGGGGTGCATAAGTGACAGACTTTAGTGTCTTGCCCAAACCAAGAACCCTGAAATAACACAAGAAATTAGCTTGTTTTAAAAAAAGGGTAAATTGAAGAACATTGGAAAAAAACATTATTTGCGCAATCATTATAGACAAATATAGTACTCATTAACTGATTGACTAGCATTTAAATGCAGCACAAGATTAAATAACATTATCATAACAATTTAAGTATCAAAACTATTAATTGATTGAGTGAGAGGCATATATTATATATCCATCAGACTTAGGTTAATCTCAGACAAAGCTTTGTTGGTCATCAGCCAAACTAACGCATGTCTCAACCCAACCATCATTAACTCAAACAAGTGGCGACAGGGGAACTCACCAGGTCAACCACTGTGCAATGCTTTAGAATGCTAGTTGGTCATTAGAACAACACATTGCAAGTTCTCTAACTGTGAAAACACCAGGGAGAAAAAGACAAAACATGGGTTATTGCATAGTACAGAAAACACAAAAAATAAATGCAAAGAAATTTATAAGTAATGACTGAGATAGGGCTAGCTGAAGCCTAAAGGAATAGCAGAAATCTTTATTGGATGAACCAGCAGCATTAAAACACCAGTTAAAACGATTCACTCTTCTATTTAATTATATCTCTATTGAACGCTAAAGCTTAAAAAAAGTATTACTTCCTTATAAACTAAACTTGGACTACTAGCAAGCGATAAACACCATAATGAGGGCCTGCACCTACAACAAGTCCGGCCATAAATTTTGAAATCATTAAAACAGCTGAAAAACATTGGTTCACTAAATGGGGTTCTATTTGTGAAATACACATTTGTGCTTAACCTTTATCTTTTAAACTTGCTGCAGACTAAATTTCAGGAAAGAGGCATATGTCTGTAGGGGGCACTAGAAATTCACTATGAAGCCAAAGGGGGCACCAGCCTGTTGGGAACCACTGGCCTATACTATTTAACTTGTCATTGAGAGAGTTGTTTGCCAAAAGAGTGGAAAGATGGCCAAGTCAGCCCAATGTAGTGAAGAAAACTCACCCAGCCCACTACCACCCAGGAATCTTAACATCAGTTGTGTGCAGAGTAATGGAAAGCGTTGTTCAAGGGAACCTTTGCCAGCACATGAGGCTATTTTTAACAGGTTACCAGTACACACAACATTTCTGTTTTGGAACAAGCTGGCTCAATGAGCACGAATCTCCTCTTGTGCCAGCACCGTCTCATGTGGCTCAATTGCATGCATCACATGCAGGATCATCTCATTCTCAAGGACTTGCTCTATGGAGAACTTGAAATGGGTGCATGCCCAACCAGCCACCCGGCATTGTGTTTTAAAGATGTCTGCAAGCCAAGTCTCAGAACAGCAAGTATCGACCTCCAAACCTGGGAGCAGCTTGTGGACAACTAATGTGGTTGGCAATGGGCAGTTTAGGAGGGAGTCTGGAAGGGCAAAGAGTTATACAGTCAGAGTCTTGAAGACAAGCGTTGTCAGCAGAAAGCTAGACAGACACAGAACATTGTCTCATCAGGCTTCATTTGCCCCGACTGCAGTTGTGACTGTCATGCTAGAATTGGCCTGGCAAGCCTTTCAAAGCTCTGCCAACAGCAAGTTGTGCAATTACAGGCGTGGCACAACCAACATCTTTCAAGATGAAATGATGCCAATTTAAACAGCATGGCCATTTCAACGGTCACTCAACCATTACACAGTTCTTGGATTGCTTTGGTGAATGGAAAAATAGTTTAATGAGGGCAACCCAGTCAATGTGATCTTTCTAGATTACAGTATGCCAAAACCTTCAATTCAGTGCCACACCACAACACAAAAGAGGAACATGGTCAACTTCAGTCAGAACTCAGACCTGAATGCCCTCTGGCAGTGGTCTTACCAGTGGCAGCTATTATTGCATTGCTATGAAGTTTAAAGTCATGCATCTGAGCCAAAACAACAGTAAGCATCTGTATTACATGGAGGACGCCAATGCAAAAATGTGGTTGGAAGAGACAACATGCTAAAACTACCTTGGCATTGACATGGATCTTTCCCTCAAGTTCGCTGAGTGCTGCCAAAAGGTTGTCAGTAAGGCAAACCAGATTCTTGGGCTTGTGCAAAGATCATTCAATCTCATTGACAAGGAATCACTGAGCTACTTTTACAAGAGTTTAGTACAGCTGCAGCTAGAATACTGCAACTTAGTCTGGTCGCCATTTTTCAAGGATGTTGTTCTCTTAGAGAATATTAACTGCAGAGCCACAAAGCTGGTAACAGAAGTTGCAAACCTATAATATGAAGAGAGACTGAAAGCACTCAAGTTGCCTAGCCTGATGTACAGATAGCTGTGAGGAGGTTTGATCAAGGTTTACCAGATGTCTCATGGGTTCTACAAAATCAATGTCAAGAGATACCTTACTCAGTGCGCAAAAAACAAACAAGAGGACATAAGTAAGAAATAAAGAAGCAACCCTCCTGCCTGAAGATTAAGAAGCACTACTTCAGCTCGAGAGTGACAGACGTGTGGAATTGCCTGATGGAGATTGTAGTCAAAGTGCCAACATGCAACACCTGCAAAACAGGCTGGATGTGTGTTTAGCAGACCATCAGTACTCATTTGAGTTCGAGCTGAACCCAACCAGGCATGGAAATAAGAGTCTCATGGAGGAAGACCAAGAAAATGCTAAGTACGGAGAAGTTGTAGAACCTCAACAGACCTAGGGCTTTCAACAAGGATCAACCAATGTATCCTATATATCTCCTGATGTCTTGCTTGCATCAGATTTATGCAAAATTATTATATACTCAATCTGTTGATTCTCAATAATTATAGAATTATTAATTTTCGCATTTTTACAAACTATTTAGCATTTCCGACTTTTCCAAAATATAATACTTTTAATTGAAGATGCAATACCAAGCTATGGATACAGCAGAGATAACATTTATGACAAACAAGTCCTACATACATATCACTTTATTATGGTTGTTATATAGCTAAGTACTAATGAGCTTTCTCCTTCTTAAGCATCATTAAATTGTTTGCCATCAACGTGGGAGATTTGAACCACTTCACTACTTGCTTCTGCCCAGACCAAATTATTTTAATTCAAGCAACTAAAACTATGATAGAAGTCAGCCCAGTTGATTGACTCAACAATGAAAAATGCAAACCTACATTTGTAATAATTTTCTGTTTATTATAGATTTCTAATGTCCAGTGCTAGAGAAACAGTTTCTGAAGTCTAAATATATGTAGTACCTACGGTATCGTGTCAGTGTTATTATCAGCAACACACTGAATCAAGCTCAATACCTTATATATGATGTAATTAGCTCATTTCCCACTGTTCTTTATTTCAATTCACTTATAAAATTTATCACTATTATGGTTTACCTTAATGCACTAAAACATTCCAGCTAAAGTAATTGTTAACAGAAGCATACAAGCATTAATCATCAGTGCTATCACCACTCTTTGTATGTGCCACAGAAGCATCCTCCCGGCAGCAGGGCCAGGCTGACCTGAAGCGCATTGCTGTGCAGTGTGGTGTGTGCCGCAACACACGCTACTACTCCCTGACTCGAGGCATGACTCGGGTCAATGGGGTGGTGGCATGTGAAGCATGCCGGCACCAGTATCAGTCATTCAAACGTGCTCCCCTGCCCCTGCACTGCTCCAAAGCTGATGGCAGGTCTCTTACAAATTTACACATTTTATTCAAACATCTGTTTCAAACGTCAATATTGCCTATCAATCCTTAATACTGAATTTGTATAATAAGAGATTTGTCAAGATTAGTAGCTCACTTGTACATCTGCAAACACAGAATCTAAAGGCCTTGTTGTATGCAGCTGCCTGCAGATGTTGCTCTTCACCAAGACGATGTGCCGATGTTGCTGGGTGGCGCAGATCATCGAGTATACGCCTCTGACATCTCAGCTCTACAATCACTACATCAGCTTCCTGCCAGTTTACATCATTGTAACTTGCCTATAGTATCCCTGACCTGCCTCTTGTTTATCCCTGACCTGCCTCTAGTTTATCCCTGACCTGCCTCTTGTTTATCCCTGACCTGCCTCTTATTTATCCCTGACCTGCCTCTTGTTTATCCCTGACCTGCCTCTTGTTTATCCCTGACCTGCCTCTTGTTTATCCCTGACCTGCCTCTTATTTATCCCTCACCTGCCTCTTATTTATCCCTGACCTACTTCCTGTTTATTTATGACCTGCCTCCTGCCTCTCTTATCAGGTCAGGTTTACTGCCTTTTGTTTCGTTCCGTGATTTTTTCACCAGACTATCCTGCATATTCCTGTTCATTGTACCCTCAATACTGAGTATGGCAGCACAGATTTTGATGGAGAGATCTGTTTGTTTGCGTAAACTATTCAGATAAAAACTTTCTTCTTCTTTTCACGTTTGGCTGTTGATGCAATTTTTAATCATTAAATGTTGCTGAAATTGTATCAAAATGTATTGCTGCTGTTTTTATTTCATAGCAGGTGTTCTTTGTAATTTCAACATTTTTAAACAGTGCATTCTGCATGTGAAAATTATATTTAATAGTCCATTTCGTTCTTAACACGCATGTTCTGTCTAATGATAAAAAACTCATTTGTGCAGCGCAAGCTGCGTGGTCATCCCATCGCGGCGAGCTCGCTGACACAGCAGCAGCGGGGATCTTTGTCCCTGGAGGTGCACACCGGCGTCGACTGGAAGGACGTGACGCTGCCTGAGGCAGTAGCACAGCAGAACTTGCCTCTTACTGACCTCAATGACGAGGAGGAGCCCATGGAACAGGAATCTACTTCTGCTCCGTCAGGATCAAGTACTACTTCCCCTGTTGGATCAGGATCAAGTGCCACTGCAGCTGCATTAACGACGTCTACTCCTACTGCTGCTTCAGTTGACGGAGTAATCAGCACGCCAGCATCATCGATGAGCATCAGGAACACCATCGAGAACATCATTAAGGACTTCTCCAGCAGCAGTAGCAGCATCACTCCAGGCATCCCTTCCAATAACGCTGTTGCGACCGCTAGTTCATCGCCTGCTGTCTCCGTCCCTAGAGGCAAAAATGTGGCAACAAGAGGCTCCAAAATGAGAGGAAATGCGTCTGGTCCTGTAACATCTGTGCCACACGGTTCTTCTATTCGTGGTAGTGGCACGGCCGTTCGTGGGAGTGGCTCGGCCGTTCGTGGCAGTGGTACGTCGGTGCGTGGCAGTGGCACGGCCGTTCGTGGCAGTGGCACGGCCGTTCGTGGCAGTGGCACGGCCGTTCGTGGCAGTGGCACGGCTGTTCGTGGCAGTGGCACGGCCGTTCGTGGCAGTGGCACGGCCGTTCGTGGCAGTGGTACGGCCGTTCGTGGCAGTGGCACGGCCGTCCGTGGCAGTGGTACGGCCGTTCGTGGCAGTGGCACGGCCGTCCGTGGCAGTGGTACGGCCGTTCGTGGCAGTGGCACTGCCGTTCGTGGCAGCGGCACGGCAGTTCGCGGCAGTGCGACCGCATTTCGAGGCAGGGGTACCGCTGTCCGTGGTAGTGGCGCTACTTTTTTGGGCAGTGTGCCGACAGTTCGAGGTAGCGAAGCAGCTGGTGTTTTCAACACAAATGCCGTTGGTGGCAGTGGTGTTATAATTACTGACACTTGGACTGAAGTTAGTAACAGTAGTAGTGGCGTGCCAGTACAGAGCAGCTCAGATGTACAACGCAGTAGCGTAACTGCACCTGACGGTAGCATAGAAGTCCAGAGCAACGGCATGGCAGTGCAGGGAAGTATTCCAGCAATTGAGGATAACAGCATCGAGCTTCATTGCAGGAGCTTGACAGGAGAAGCAAGCAATACAGCAACTCAGGTCAGCAACGGTGCTATTCAGAGCAGCAGCGCTGCAGTACAGGGCATCAATGCGGAAGTTCAGGATAGCAGTACAGCAGTTCAGAGCAGCAATATGGAGATTCAAAGCAGCAGCACGGCAGTTCAGGATAGCAGTAATGCCTCTAGAGCCACGAAATCCTCGCGAGGCTCCGCCAAGCGGGGAAAGAACATCAAGCGCGCCAGCAAAGTGGACCGACTCATGATGGGGATCAAGGAAGGCCTCTACGGGGCGAGTGTTTCTCAGGAGGAAGCCAAAACCTCATCATCATCGAATGAGTCATCGGCGGAGCCTTCGCGCGCTCACTCTCCTTCCCCATCGAGCTCCCACGATGACTCCACATCCTCGAACGGCTATGCCACGGCCTCCAACAACAACAGCAGCGTAACAGAAGAAAGCCGCCGCCCCACGACCGCTGTGAGTAGTTGCGGTCTGTGCGTTGTTGCCAACCGCATGGCAGTTGTGTGTCAGTGCCTTGATCTGGTGTATGCCAGTGCCTTGATCTGGTGTGTGTGTCAGTGCCTTGATCTGGTGTGTGCCAGTGCCTTGATCTGGTGTGTGGCAGTGCCTTGATCTGGTGTGTGTCAGTGCCTTGATCTGGTGTGTGTGCCAGTGCCTTGATCTGGTGTGTGTGCCAGTGCCTTGATCTGGTGTGTGCCAGTGCCTTGATCTGGTGTGTTCCAGTGCCTTGATCTGGTGTGTGTCAGTGCCTTGATCTGGTGTGTGCCAGTGCCTTGATCTGGTGTGTGTCAGAACCAATATCTTGTGTGAAATGGCATGACGCGGTAATGTGATGGCATGACGCGGTAATGTGATGGCATGACGCGGTAATGTGATGGCATGACGCACTAATGTGATGGCATGATGTGCAGGGCCTAGCAGCACACCTCCTGAAGGGGTTGGTGCCCGAGGAGCAGCTCAAGTACCTGAAGGACTTCAACCCCCGCAACAGCGCCCGCGTCAGGCGCAAGAAGGACCGCGTCGAGTACTTCGACAACCCCAAGGAGAAGAAGTGGGTCAAACAGTACTGGGTCTTAAAAAAGTGGGTCAAACAGTACTGGGTCGTAGAGAAGTGGGTCAAACAGAACTAGGTCGTAGAGAAGTGGGTCAAACAGAACTGGGTCATAGAGAAGTGGGTCAAACAGCGCGAGTTCTCAAGGGTTCTGTTGAAGTTTCTTTGACGTGTTGCTCCAAGTGTTGTTCTCTCGCTCTTGCAACACAATTTTTCCTGATTGTGACATATTTACAATAAATTATATGGGTTTCAAAAGTACTTTATAAGAGCACACTTCTAAAGAGGCCGGTGTCTCCGATGTTACCACGTGTACAATGAATCAATAGAATGACAAGGGGTGACATACATTTACCCACTTTAATGCCATTCATATATGTTTACCCACCCTAATGCCATTCATTATATGTTTACCCACCCTAATGCCATTCATTATATGTTTACCCACCCTAATGCCATTCATTATATGTTTACCCACCCTAATGCCATTCATATATGTTTACCACCCTAATGCCATTCATTATATGTTTACCCACCCTACTGCCATTCATTAATGTTTACCACCCTAATGCCATTCATATATGTTTACCACCCTAATGCCATTCATATATGTTTACCACCCTAATGCCATTCATATATGTTTACCCACCCTAATGCCATTCATATATGTTTACCCACCCTAATGCCATTCATTATATGTTTACCACCCTAATGCCATTCATTATATGTTTACCCACCCTAATGCCATTCATTATATGTTTACCACCCTAATGCCATTCATATATGTTTACCCACCCTAATGCCATTTAGCCATAGGCACGCTAGACCATATATTGACTCAATTGCCCGAAGTCTCAACTGCCGGGAATTAACTTTAGAATACAGATCACAGCCCAGTGTAATCAGCGGATTTGCTTCTTTTGACCATTTAAAAAGCACAATTTATAGATTTTGAATATCAGCACACAGCTTTAATAAGCTACTATCTGATGAAAATTTTCTGCATCTGCTTGTGAAGTATAAGATTTCATGCAAATAATTTTTTTCATATGAAAAAAGAATTGATTGATTACCACTGATTGAGCACTTATTTGGTGATTCTGTCCATTAATTCATGCATTGTCTCCGACTTAACGCAAGTGTGTAAATTTCAGATCGATTAGGCAGATAGAAGTATGTTAAATATCGATTATAAGATTTGTAGCAGACAGACAAACAACAATAAGTGAAGTTAAATAGAAGTGTGGAAAAGAAGGAAGAGACTTTGCAGGATACCTCCATTTAACAACCGCATTGCTACCAGAGTTAAGACTCTTCCTGGATCTTCCGCCTATGACCTCACTACCCTGGGCAAGTAACAAGTGACAACATTATATAGCGGTTTCAGCGTTTATTAGACCGTAGGCCTGTCGCCAATTCTTAACATCGCAGAACATCCACAGCTTGTTGCGGTCTCGAACTCACAACTCGCACTGATTCAAATTCTGCTGTGCTTAACCGCCCGGCCTCCTCGCCGATTCTGGCCAGAAACTGGCGCACAGAGCTGGGATCGAACCCGCACCTCTCTGCTCCAATCCCGGTACTCTGAACTTTAACCACTGGGCCACCCTGCCCTTAGTTCAAATGCTTCAGTTCAAATGAGAGCAGATGCGTCAAACAATACGTCCGGGCACCGGTACCATGGAAACCTGCCTTGGGATGACGGTGCAATGGTGCACGATGAGGGCGGGGCATCAGCGTGGCTGCGGATAAAGACGTCGCAAATTTCACATAAAGACAATATTTCAGTTGTCGTTTCACCACTTCTACCTTCTGTAGGACCCAACACCACTCAAGTGCCAATGTTTCTGTGTTTTACCAGCTTTCCTATCTGCAGGATGTTGGTTTCACCAGCTAAAACGTGAGTTTCACCACATCCACGAACTACAGGATATTGGATTCACCACCTCCACCACTTACAGGATGTTTGTTTCACCACCTCCACCACTTACAGGATGTTTGTTTCACCACCTAATCGTCTTTGTATACACTACAAACTTTCACTTTGAGCGCGTTATACCTAATTAGCTTAGTTAAAGTGTTGCCGGCTGATCTGAATGTAAATAATCGTAAACATCGAACGATAAGCTTGCGATCTACCATATTTTTTCATCATTCTTTTTGTTTGAGCTAAAATTACTCTAATCCAGATACCTAGTGTGGCAAATGTTTTGTTTCACGGTGCCTGCTGAATAGTTTCGCAGTAAGGAATAACCTCGGTAGGGCGAAATTAAACTTATGAACAGGTTATATTACCGAGACGTGCGTGGCTTTGAGGGTCCAACTCGGGCTTTGAGTTCACGGGTGCGAGATATTGAAATCCGCGCGTTTCGTGATGAATCTCTTATGATGAAGTCTAACAGTCATGTTTATTGATTGAACGTGTAGGTCACATTTTAAGGTCGTTTCAACAGGACTCTTCAGTCACGTCGAAGTGACCTCTGACACCAACATGATACATCGCTGGGCATTTATTTCTTTTAATTTTATAATTTCATTTGACTTGAGATCTTCAAGGAACTTCTTTAAAATTTTATACTATAACGGCGTTTCATTCCCCCTGACAATTCATTAGGATTCAATATTAAGCACAATTAAGCAATACGTCAAATTGCAGGGAAGTAGCGTTAGTCACAAAAAACATAGTTCATCGAGCGTCAAACGTAACCCACATAAAGTATTGAGCAATGTTAACGAGATAGGATACCGCATACTAGTAACGCACTAACGCTCCTGACCATCTGGTTAGGGGGCAGTAACGAGTGACATAGAAACAGGAATTCCGGTCAGCAAGCAATGCAAGATGAATGCTGTTAACAATGTAATGCCTGTTATACCTTAAAAACTGGAAAGGCCAAAGAAACAAGCTATATAAAAAAAGTTTATTAAGCCGCGCACGTGTCTTTCCTATCGAGGCGAAGCGTACTACCCGCCTATGGTGTGCGCTCAGATATACAGTGACCAATCCTTTGCATTATTAGCGTCATGATTCATTACGTTACGTATACGCACTTTACCTACAGAAGTTCATGTCCTATCCTAAATATTGGGCACAAATACTGGCGGAATTTGATGCTAACTTCGCCAGTCAAGCGTCGTCCCGTCAAACGGTCATGCCAATCACAGGCGGTTAACCCAGACCTGCCACCATTGCACAGCTTCCGCGAGTTTTTCTGTATCTGGCCCAAGGAAGCATTGAGAAGTAAAGTGTACGAGATTCCAGTTAACCAGTGCATTTCTGGTGGTTGTATAACGGGTATTTCTTGGTGTGTGGATAACTGAATACTGCTGAATTAGTTGAATTTTCAAAATACAGAAAATGTATTAAACTTGACATGTGATGCACGAGTAATTTAGTTCAAAGCCGTTGCGTGAAGAACAGACCATCGCATACGACAGTCGCAGAGATATGACAGTCGTACTCAACGGAAATCTTCTCTAGCCGACGATGAATCTTCTCTAGCCGACGATGAAAGACCGAAACCGGACACTAAAGGCGGTAACCTGCAATAATTATGTAAATTAACATCAGCCATAACGTCAACAAAATGTCTGTTTCTCATTAGAATATTTTAACGTAATACAATGAAATAAATTGGGGGGCAAGTGAATATATATCGAGGACAACAGCTTTTCGGCAGTGTATAGCTCAACTTGTGAACTGTACATTTCTTTGAGCAAATTGCTCTGAATCAAGTTCATTCTTATTGGACTACTCGGTGGTAGTTTGGCTAACGGAATTAAATTACGCATTAAAGCGCAATACGTTTTGGTAAAATACTTATCGCAAACCTGGGAATCACAACCTCATTTTTAACATCAGAAGTATTCAAAGTAACAGATTATTACATCTTGATGAATAAAACTAGTAGGAATAAACGTTACTTGCGACCCACCTGAAATAAGCACTAAGAATAGGACGTTAGCGCATCTTATAGCTGTGACTTTCTTTACAAGAAGAAAGCTCGCCCTCGAACTCTACGCTGACGTGGAAGTCGAGGTCCCTGTTATTGCGCTCGTTGGGCTTCATGGTGAAGGTGCCCGTGATCTCCTCGCCGTTCTTGGCGGTGATGTAGTCGTCCAGGTAGAAGACCGTCTGTTTCCAGTGAGTGTAGCGAGCCTCAGGGGCTGTAGAGAAGCCTGTGCGCTTGTGGCACTTTGTGAACTCGATGTTGAAGTACGTGATGAGGGCGTGAACGTAATCGTTCCGGCGGACCTGTGTGACATAGTAACGGTCGGTGTTTGTTCATTTTTTAATAGTAACACTAGTGGTAAAAAAACGGGATTAAAAACGATGGCTAGTTTCGCATAGTTCAAATATTTTACTTCTGTAGCAATATAACTAAAAAGAGACAGAATATTTGACTAAAAAGAAAGCGTCAAAGCTGAGAAAATTGTGACAAGAAATTTGATTTTATTCATGTAATTGCTCAAGATAGAAAGCCTGCTAAGAGTCGAACTCCGTCCAGGTTTGGTATCCTATCAATGTACTTCAACGTTCAATGTTTATTTGATGTCTGGTAATAGAGCTAAGAACGCAGCGAGGAGTAGGTTTCAAACAGCACTAGAAAAATGCTGTAAACCTTACAAAATTCGTTCAGATTCCAACATACATTTATCATCTTTGAAATGTGTTGTATACATGCACAGGAAGGGAATTGACTTGGTACCTGCAGATGGAAGGGGGACTTGAAGGCGAGGTCCTCTTTCTTGACGGTGTAGAGGTCAACCTCCTTAACGAGGCACGAATTAGTGACCACCTGCTTGGCCTCGACCACGTCCACGAGGGGCTCGGTCATAGCCACCGTTCTGATGCAGGACATGTCGAAGCCGTACACGTTCTCCCACCAGTTGATCTTGTCGTCCTTGTATTGGCGGTCCTGGCGAGAGATTGAACAATATGAGGTAATGACGTAAATACTGTCATACAAGCTGATATTATCGTCCATCTACCTACGGTCATGACGTGAGATTGTAGCATTTTGAATGATTTTTAGCTGCAGAACATTCCCGATTTCTCCGATCCAACGAATTGAGAAACAGTTCAATAATAACCATTGATGCTTTCGATCACTGAAAAATAAGTATAAGAACACATCTGTTCCATGTAATAAATAAATCCTCAATTATATGTCCTTTGATCCCTTAATTATATGTCCTTTAATCCCTTGTGAATTATTTTGTCAATTCTTTGATTTTGGTAAGGGCACTAACAAGAAAGAACAATATAGAACCGAGTATTAAGTAGCAAACGTTAAATAAATCTTGTTCTGACGGTTGCAGATGAAAAGAAATTGTGGTTCTTTAGATCCGTGTAATACAACTCAGCAATACCAACTCCAAGATTAAAACTTGATTAGGCGTGAAAAAAAGCAGTGCCACCAACAGCAGATGTAAAGAGCTCAGTGCGGTCTGTAGAGAGCATGCAACTGGCCTTGAACCCTTCACTTTCGATTAACAAATGCAACACGTAATAATACTGGTGACACAGCACGCTGCTGTATGCATCCCATGCAAACCCGAAGCTGCACGCATCTCACCTCAATGGCAGATACGAAGAGCGTGGCACGGTCAGGGAAGAGGATACCGTTGGGGGCGAGCCACTTGTCTCTGGCAAACAGGACCGTGTCCAGCATGCTCTCGTAGAACAGGCAGTACCCCATCCACTCGCTGATGATGATGTCCACCTTCTCTACAGGCAGGCTCACTTCCTCCACCTTACCCTGGATGATCTCCACCACTACATGAAAATTTCTGCTATCAACAATTTGCAATGCATTCACATTCATTTGGCATACGAACGTTGGCACACATGCAGTTGCATCAATACTCGGCCAAATGAGCCAAAATTGGACTCAAAACACTTGAAAAAAAAAATAATTTACAAAATATTGCAGCACTAAGTCAAACCTGTGAGGAATAATTTAAAGATACCAACCTTTGTCCAAATTATTGTTAGCAACAATTTTCTTTGCGTGCTCAACAATATTTGACATCTCAATGCCATAGACTTTTGAGGCGCCGGCCCTGGCAGCAAACATTGAGAGAATACCAGTGCCACAGCCCACATCCAGCACCACCTGCACGGGGTTGTGTTGCATTTTAGTGGTGCAAGCTGTATGTTGTGATGTGTAAATAGACCTTCCATCCAATGCTACCAGCGCATGAACAGCCTTGGTTGCAAGCAACATATTCAAAATTTCTGATAAATTTCAGTTAAATAGCTTTTGGGAATAACTGCCATTTTGAAAGATGAATATATTATGTTTTGATCCAATTCTTTATATAAGCATTATCTTAAACTCGTGTTGACATTCTAACATAACCTCAGCAAACTAATGTCACTTCAGCAACATCTTTATAAACTGAAAGGCATGCTGTGGCAGCATTGTATACCTTCACAAACTGATAAGCTATCAATGAATGATCTCGGAGGAACTAACATTTCCAGGCAATCGTAACAACAGCAGTGCTAGTACTTCTCAACTAAAAACTTATTATTATTATTACACCAGCCAGGCACTTCACCTTGTCTTTGAAGAGGTGTCTGTTGTGGAACATAGCATTGCGATATGTGAGCGTGCGCACCTCGTCCTTCAACATCTCCTGCACAAGTGCATTAAAATCACCAGCTGAATTAGCAGCTTGATAGCAGAGTGGACTTGTACAAAGCACAATGACAGGCATATATTAATTAATTTCGCAAAAAATCAACGTCAGAGAGCTATCAAAATAGCTGTTTAGGTAATATTATTTCTCAATAGGGGTAGCAGCTTAATAGCAGAGAGGACTTGTACCAAGCACAATGACAGACATATATTAATTAATTTTGCAAAAAAAGCCACATCAGAGACAATAGAGAGCCATCAAAATAGCCATTTAGGCAATATTAAATCTCAATAAGAGTAGAAAAATTGGAAGCTATTTACATGCACTATTCATATCCAAAAGTGTCAGTTTCATGGCTTCACTACGGTATCCCTTGCCTTTTATATGACACATGATCAGAAGTCACAGTGGATCACATTTCAAATAATTCACTGAATTTATTTTGTTGAAATTGTATTTGTAACAATTTGTGTGCATATTGAAAATGAAATGAAAAGTTTTTTCTCAACTTTTAGTAATAAATAGCAACAAATTAAATGACAATGCAGTACACCAGTTGATCAGTACAACTTTATGACAGCTAACTTTTACGCTAGACTTCAGCATGCATGTAAAGTGCTTTGAAATGATTAGCTGTGAATTGGAGTGTCAAGGTTCAGAACCTTCTGACAACTGATTACGATTACAAAACTGACTGCTTATCAAGGCCAATGCTAGCCATGGTTGCCTCAAGAGCCCAATTGGTATAAAGGTGATCATGACATGGCTACATTCCACATTTTACCAAGAACATTTTAGTAAATAATGAAATTGATAATGCAAATAATGACATTTTCTCTATGGGTTTGTCTTTGCCATCTGTGCAGATGACATCCTTGCTAATGCTCTCCATTTTTTGAACTACAACCTGCAGAATAATAAAAAAAAGCATTTATACAAAATACTTCACTCAAATTTTATGTAAATATGAAAAGGTGGTACTGAAATGAAAACTTGATGACTATTGCTGTTTCTGGGTCAACATTTCAAAGAAGTTCCTAAATGAGCATTGAGCAGTAACTTGGAAGCTGCTTACTGCATCCAAATTGATCAAGTATAAACCTAGAGTAATACATAGTGCACAATAAATCAAATAAATAAGTCACAATAAGTCAAATAAAAGATATATTTGAATTAAGAAATTTTTTGCATTGAAATGTACAAGAAATACTGATTGGCTGGGTTAAACTGTTCTAACAGGTTCCATGCAATTCCAGTTAGCTGCATTAGAATTTATTAACTAAATCCAATCTAGATTTGGAGTAAATGTAGTTTCCTGTCAACTGTACTTTAGGTTAGACATGATTTAAAAATTCAAGTGTTTTATAGATAAAAAACAGGAACAAGTAGAAAGTAATTTTTTAGTCTTGCAAAAAGGAAAATTCTTCATATAAAAATCATGGTTATGACTATGCAATTTTTTGTCATTTATGAGAAGAATTAGCCAGAGCCTCAGAGGCAAAAAAAGAAACTGAATGAAATTGGCCAATTAATAGCATGGGCAGTGTGGAATTCTGTATAGGTAATATATTCTCATGTCAATATAAGAAAACGTATCAAAAAACCAACCCTACCACCGCATTACACCACCTTTCACTGCAATTAAAATTGATAAACTGAGCTCATTAGAAACTGCCGTGCTTCCGAAATCGTGCGTGGTTTGAAATCCAATCCCATGTTGCCAACGCCTAATCAAGTCAACTAGTCATTTATCTGCAGGCTAGTGGACACATTTTTGCAATGAATACATTCTAAAATAAAAAAAAACACATCCACATTCGTAAAAAATTCTCACAATTTGACAACACCAACAAAGTTTTCAATATCACACAAAATTATGAGATAAACTGCTACTCTTTCACTGCGTACATTCACATCGTGCTTTCTATGTTTACGTATTACAAGACGGTGTCACACACACTTATGTTTTGGTAGTGTCTAGTTTAATTTCACAATAAATAGATTTGATTCACATTCCATTCTGAGATTTAAATGATTGAAAGTTTTTTTTAATTATAAAAACCCATTTATACATTCCAGATTTGAATTTTTTTCATTTTTTGCCTGTTATATTGAATTTATCTTAATAAATTCACTTCAAATTCTGAATGATTTCGTCTGGCATTGCGTATTTTTGAACGTGTTGTGTCTTTTAGAAAATGTTCGTTGTTTAAAATGGGAAACTATTTCATTATATAAAACATAGAGCGGTTCGATGAGGTGTTGGTTTCTGCCCTCTATCCTGTTTATATATAAGAACGGAAATGACGCTTCTATTTCAGAATGATAATGGAAATGTTATTACTATAATACTATTTCAGAAACTTTTCTTGAATACACTTCCGAAAACTAAAGTTTGGTAATCAATGGAGTCTTTGAAATGACAAAATCGTTCATTTAAAATTTTTAGCTAAAAGAGTAAGATCGTCATTCGTCAATATGAGGAGCATTCATTTGTCATGCGTGAGGAGCTGTAAGAAAAAATTCATCATTTTTGATGTAAAAGAATGTTTTTCAATTAAAAGAAATGCAATATTTGATTTTTGGAAACACAATGCAAAAATTAACTATCCGTATTAGAATTAAATAGACGTTACGATTTCAGAATTATCTTCAAAAAGTTTGTTTTTGTTCGTTTGATCAGAAGTTTTCGTTCGTTTGATCAGAAACAGGAAAAGTTTTTGTTTGTTTATCAGAAACAACATAATTATTCATTCTCTTGCATTAAGTATACGAATGATTAGTCAGACTCGGTTACCATCTGCATTGATCATCCCGCTAGATTATGCACTGGGAGCGGATGTGGGAAAGAAGCTAGGTATTTAATTCAGTTGCACGTTAGCTGATGTGATATGTAGTTCTGCTCGTCGGAACTCCGAATTGCGTGTTTAGTGTGCATGATGGAAAACTCTGCTTTGCAGCGTAGTTATAATTACTTAATGAAGTTTAGTTCATTGCAGTCAACTTAAGAGACAAATTTTCAACTAACTAATACTTCTTATAAGTCTAATTTTAATTGTTGAGTGAAAGGTGCAGGCTTACAACTTTCAAGTGATTAGGTACTTTATAGAAATTGAGCAAGTTAGCATACATGTTTCAAGCCTTTAAGAAGTTCATTTTTTGCCTCAAATAACGATGTTGGTAGAAAAAGTGGTCTTGGTGAATCGAAATAATATATGAACCTTCGAAATTAGAATTCCATCCTGAGCATGGGTGCTTTTCTCATTCCCAGGTGGCTCATGCCCAATATTTCAGAATGGTTCAGAGCATATTGCAATTCTATAGGCAATATAAAAACACATGATATTGTGGCATTTTGAACCAATCAATGCTTATTTACAGACTGCCACACAACATTAGCACCTTTTCAAACAAAAGACAACTGTGTACTAAATGAACAAAAAAAAAGCAGTCCAGCATAGCTTTAGCAGCCAGCTGCAGCAGATTTGTAAAAAAATTTGAAAGTAAAGGCATTGACAAAGTCTGGTTTCAAGTCCTTAGGAGCCTAATTTGGCCTAAATAATATTAAAAATTTAAATTTCTGCATGGATTTAAATGCTTTTAACATTGAGAAACTTCAAAGTAGGCTAGGGTAAATGCGGTATATTCCGACACATCAAGGACGCATCGAGAGATGAAAAACTATAAAAAAATAACCGTATGCGTTACTCGAGTTCTGTTTGCTTTACGTGACTCAACACCGCACTACGCACCAGCAACGATGAAACGTCACAAAGTGTTGCCATATTTATTTAAAAGCCTTTAGAGTGCAAACCTACCAAATCCCTAAAGCCTATTCCGACACTGTGTGTGACTAAATTCGTCACGTTGTGAGACGAATTCCGGCCGCGCTTCAAACTCTACTAATATGTAATTCCAACATCCTTGTGTTCGAATTCCGATCGCTGTGTGAGCTGTATTGGAATACAACACGGCTTTGAATTAGAACACTCTTGAATATTGAACACTACTTAATTAGGCTTTTAATTAACAGCTAGGATAAACGTGGTATATTCCGACATCGTGGGTAATTCCGACACCTCTCTAATTTTTCCTTTATATTAAGCTTTGTTTCAGTTCCATGCGTTCGTTGATGGTTGAAATAGTTTCATACATTTGCGCGTCAAACTACTGCCAAAACACTAGGTCTGGGCCATCTAGCGGGAAAATGTTAAGATCCAAAGAGAGACAGTGCATGCCACCCAATGAGATCATTGAAAAATGTGTCAAAGTTGACAGTTGACCTTGCTCTGCCAAATAGTGATAAACTATTTGTGTAGAAAGAATATTATGGTTTGAGACTTTTAAATACGTCTGTGAATATATTAGAAATCCTTCAAGTATACTTGTATTTGCTGATTTCAAGTGTTAAATAAATTAATAGATGATAAAGTTGAGAAATGGATTTAGACACATGAAAACTAATTCCGTCACAACTTGAATTGGACACACACAGATCGTTCCAAGCTGTGTACAAAAATTAAAATTTGCTTAATTAAAAGCTTAATAGTTGTTAATTAAAAGCGTAATTAAGTAGTGTTCAATATTCATTAGTGTTCTAATTCAAAGCCGTGTTGTATTCCAATACAGCTCACACAGCGAACGGAATTCGAACACGTGGATGACGGCATTACGTATCAGTAGAATTTGAAGCGCGGACGGAATACGCCTCACCACGTGCCGAATATTGCCACACACAGTGACGGAATATAGGGATTTGGTAGGTTTCCATTCTAAAGGCTTTTTAATAAATATGGCAACATTTTGTGACGTTTCATCATTGCTGATGCGTAGTGAAGAGTTTTGAGAGTCATGTGAAGCCTGAAGGCAACAGAACTTACGTAACGCATACTGTTTTTTTTTTATAGTTTTTCATTTCTTGATGCGTCCTTAATGTGTCGAAATATACCGCGTTTACCCTAAATTAGGAAATTAAAAATTAACTGATTCCTAAAAATCCATGGTTCGTCACTATGTCTCAAAGTCAAACCATAATATTCTTTCTACACAAACAGTTTATCACTATTTGGTGGTATGGTAGAGCAAGGTCAACTATCAACTTAGACACATTTTTCAGTGATCTCACTGGGTGGCATGCACTGTCTCTCTTTGGATCTCAACATTTTCCCACAAGATGGCCCAAACCTAGTGTTTTGGCAATAGTTTGGCGCGCAAAGATATGATGTCACTATTTCAACCATCAACAAATGTGTGGAACTAAGACAAAGCTTAATATAAAGGAAAAACTNATTCCATCCTGGTCACTGATCAGTTTTCAAGACATGTTTATATCTTAATTAAAATTTATTTAAGCAAGTATTTCTTGCATGAAAGATACTTGGAAGTTTCTCAATGTTAACAGCAAGTCAGCAATGAAATCAATTGAAATCAAAATCAGAAAATTATACATTAAGAAAACATGAATAGTAAGTTACAATACACAGATAATAATGAAACTTTGATCTTCTTTGAATGTTGCAAGTTTCTATTCTACTTGGCTAAAAACCTAGGTACTACCAAACTCCCAGGGTCAGGTAGGCTTTGTTTTGGTCAACGTCAGCCAGCAGCTCAACACAAACAAATAAAGAACAAAATATGATTAACACAAGGGAGTGTGAACACTACTCTGAAATTGTGGACTAAATTGTTAAATTAAAGACCACACAGAGAATATATGAGAAGGCACGATGAACCTCCGCCATCCTTCCCAATATCCTTTGAAACGCCGTTCAATGCGCATGGCTTGCAGCGATCACGTGGCTGGCGCCAAATACAATAATTCTTCTAGTAAAATTCCAATTCATTCACAAATACACTGCTACGCTATGTAACTAGAAATTTGTAATGAAATCTAACATTAAAGAAAATATATTCTATTCCGTGGTCAAAATAATTACTTGCCTCCATTTGGTCTGTCATTCCGAAATAAACAGCGTCGGCTTCTGTTAGAGTCGGTAAATAGTTAGGCCGCAAGCCGCATGCGTTTCATGCGGAAGCATCTGCAGAGGGCTTAGAGGATAAGACGCTAGAGTCCAATTTCTAGTGGTATGACCGTCGTGCATAGATTTCCATTGGTATGGTACCAAGGCAATAATACATTGCTAATCATTA
Source organism: Hyalella azteca (assembly GCF_000764305.2). Taxonomy (NCBI): domain Eukaryota; kingdom Metazoa; phylum Arthropoda; class Malacostraca; order Amphipoda; family Hyalellidae; genus Hyalella; species Hyalella azteca. The sequence goes on from NW_025940848.1 coordinate 172,770, forward strand.
TTATATATTCACATCTTGATTCTAGTAAATAGACTTCAACACACTATAGGAAAATAATTTACGAATTTGTTCGGATATGTAACGCCAAAAAGCACCAGTTGCTGTACCACCAGGTTGCATGCAGTTCCAGTCAAGGTTGAATTAAACCATAGTTCCAGTTAGCTGAAGTGGACTTTATTAACTAAATCCCATCTATATTTGTGGTTAATTAACAGTTCCATGTCAACTGTACTTTTGGCTAGAGATGAAAATTCAGGTGTACATATAGATAAAACATAGAAAAAATATAACTCAGTACTCACTGCAGTGAGTACTAAGTTATATTTTTTTTGCTTGTGATGCTGTTGTTGTTCGCTGGAGTGTCGCTCCGGTGTTGATTTAACGAAACTTAAATGAAAAAGTCTAAATCAATGTAATACGATATGTACTTAATACTAGACTACCACTAGTGGCAGAGTCGGTTCCGGTCATGACGATGCTGGTGATGGACATAATTTTGACAAAACTTTCGCTTGGACATAATTTTGTAGATATTATTCAATAACTAACAAAATTTGATGAATCTANCACCTTCATTCGTGAGTTACGCGTATATTGCGAAACAGGCCGAAATTCGCAGTGATCAAAGAATTTCTTCCAAATATTGAACAGATTCGACCGAAATTTTGAATATACATGCCTAACTACCAAACGGTAATTTTTAGCTTGTAAAATTTTTTTCGATTTTACCTTCGTTTGCGAGTTTTTTTTTCATTTCACCGTCATTCTTGATTTCACACTTCCTTATATTCGACCCGTATCGCCGGGTAATTTATCACTTAAATTAATAATAATAATAATAATAGCGGTTTCAGCGTTAGTAGGCCGTAGGCCTGTCGCCGATTCTTAACATCGCAGAACATCCACAGCTTCTTGCGGTCTCGAACTCGCAGCTCACTGCTTCAATTTTGCTTTGCTAACCGCCTGGCCTCCTTGCCGATTCTGACCAGAAACTGGCGTACAGAGCTGGGATCGAACCCGCGCCTCTCTGCTCCAATCCTGGTACCTACTCTGAACTTTAACCACTGGGCCACTTCCCTCTCAAATTCGCGGCGATCAAGAAATGTCTTCTAAACTACTGAACAGATTTCAAGGAAACTTAGCATATAATTAACTAACCTCTCAACTCTGATGTTTAGCTGGTGACAATTTTTATTTTGCTTTCGTTCCCGAGTTATATAGATATAGGAGGAACGACCGGCTTTTCTACAGGCCGGTTTAACCAAGAGCCGTATACGTATAGCCGAATAACTCGCAAACATAGGCGGTTTTTCCAAAGCAGTTTGGAAAAATTTATTGATTACTGTGAATTTAAACACGTATTGCTGTTTAAATCACTAATGAAAAGGAAATGAAAAAAAAAAACTCGCGAACGAAGGCACAATCGAAAAATTTTCAGGAGCTAAACATTACCGTTCGGTAGTTAGGACTGCAAATTCAAAATTTCGTTCGAATCTGTTCAGTAGCTTTGAAGAAATTACTTGACTTACTTACTACTTACTTGAAGAAATTACTTGAATCAACTGTGAATTTAGGCCCGTATTGCCATATAACTCAGGCAAAAACAAACAATGGCAAAATTCAAACAATTTTCACGAGCTAAACATTATCGCTAGGTCCCAATGAATACGTGTAGGTACTAAGTTTCATCGAGTTAAGTTCATTAGTTTGAGAGATATTCCTTGATCATCGAATTTGGAAATTGGTCGTGAGACCGGCAGCGCTGTCTCTTATACACATCTNAAGAGGCAGGAGGTAAACAGAGTTGCTGGTAGAGGCGGGACGTAAACAGCTTCCTTGACGTAACCCCATAAGAAATGTATACGTGGGGTTATATCAGCAGGAGATCTCGGTGGCCAGGAAGTGTAGAGCCAGGAAGAGATCTCCAACTCTTATGCGTCCTACCCTACGCTGAGGAAGTGAATAATAAAAAAGTTTCGGACATGAAGATGCCAATTTGGCGGTTTGAATGGGTTAATTAAAAAATGTGAATCTTTCTCTTTCCATTGGTGTAAAAATAATTCACTCTGAATATATAAATAAATAAACGAGAATTTATTAAATTGGTCCATCATCTAGATTCTAGAATAACCGTGTTTTGGTAGCTAAAACTTGCCTCATGTATACACATACTTGAAGCTGATACTGTCGGGTGGGACTTGCAGCGTTTAGTCAGCTATATTATTGGCTTTCTTCGCTTGTGGCTTGTTTCAATCACATAGTGGAGGTCTTCACCGCCAATGTGATGAGATACCAACATCAACGGGAGTGCACGTGGCTCGGTTTGCAGCCAAAAGAAATGGAGACAGAAAAATTAGCGAGGTAATGGAACCTGGTGTGAGGGATAGGATTTGACTATTCAGCAGTCAAGACTATCAGACTGCCAACATGGCTTTAATGCCGTTAGACCTCTTGTCTACTTTGAACGACTGGACTCGCTTGCTGGAAGAAAGGGAGCCAGTGGATGCATTGTACCTAAATTTCGCCGAAGCTTTTGACAGTGTTCCGTATGGGCTGCTGTTGTGTAAAGTGAAGTTTTTGTGAATAGAAGGAAACTTACTCCAATGGATCAGAGATTTTCTAGTAAACGACAACGGGTCAATATTAACGGCACCGTGTCAGACTGGGCATCAGTGCGCAGTGGTGACGTCTCGGACAAATTTACGGCCGGACCCGCGGCCGCCGGACTCCAAACATAAAAAAACCTAGCCAATCAACGAAAACCTCGCAGGTTAGGTCCAGTTAGGAACAGGTTCTATTAAAAACACAAAAAACCTAGAAAAACACATAAAAACACTAAGAAAACCTTCCGGCCGCGAGACCGGCAATTTGTCCGAGACCTCAGTGGTGTGTCACTGTGTCACAAGGAAGCGTTCTTGGACTTGTTTTGTTTGTTGCTCAACTTGCTTTTATGAACGATCTTCCAGGAGTAGTGTCAAGCGTGTGCTCCATGTATGCCGACGAGACAAAAGTTTATAATTCAGTGAAGGATGCGTCAAATACAGTGCAATTTCTTGACACTTTAGTTAACCAGAACTGTAACCACTAGGCCACCTTGCCCACATAAATCTCAACTCCGCAGAAACTGCACTTAATTCGCCGCTCGTCACTAAAGAACGTATAAAATTCAGTGAAGGATGCGTCAAATACAGTGCAATTTCTTGACAGTTTAGTTAGCCAGAACTGTAACCACTAGGCCACCTTGCCCACATAAATCTCAACTCCGCAGAAACTGCACTTAATTCGCCGCTCGTCACTAAAGAACGTATAAAATTTGTTAGAACTACGATTTGTAGGAATCGATTGCCACTTGATAATTGAAACGCCTTTTTGATCGCGCTAGATATGTGGCTCAATCTTGATTACAAAGTAAATCATTTCATTTGCCGGCGTCGTAAGTGCTATTGCGACGTTAGAGGCATTGACGGTAGGACTTTACTGATGGTATGAATAAACTGTATGATATATTGATTTATAGTGAAGAATAATCACTGACCTCAAAATTTTTTCTTCTATCAGCTGGAATTTATTCAACCTTTGCGAGTGATCTCATTTACTGTGCTTATATTTAAGTTACTACTGTAAAAACTTACTCCTGTCATTTTCTGTATGAAGAAATAAAATTTTACCGGTAACTAAGGTATTCGAGTTCACGATAGATTTGATTGAATGCTGAGTGAACGAGAATTTGTTTGAATTCCTCCGGCAATTTTGTAATACATATGTTGTACGGATTTCGTATGTTACACTAAAATGTGAGAAGTATCGTATTTGTTACCATGTTGGCACTCATTTTAATAATTGAATTATCACACCCGATCACTCCCTGGAAATTAATTAATCAAAGAATTTTGTTATTAGGTCAGAACATTGAGTATTTATCCTATTTATAAATTATTATGTTCTTTTTCATGTGATGTACATTCTAGGAAAAGTAAATACTATTAGGCCTATTATAATTATAAGGAGGAAAATTTCAATTCATTTATAGTTGGCCTGAAATACTGGAAATTGTGATGAGCTGGCATGTGATGACAATAATCATGATGCGATAATTGTCTGATGCGATAAACACCTCTAGCCAACCAATGCGACACTTATGACCAAGAATTTAGCAAGAATTTTTACCCACAATTTCTTAGCATACTCAGCTTTGTGAACTTTCACGCATAAAATTTAGAAATCGTAAACGATTTGGTCTTGGTGAAAAACAGCGTTTTATTTATACAATACTCTGGCCGCTGCGTGGGTGCGTGCGTCAAGACATCATGTGGTCGCTGAGGTCGTTGATGTTTAATTAAATGGCTGGCATTCAAATTATTGACAGCTTAATTAAGATTATTATTTTATTTGTTTAGTCTGCGCCATTTTTGGTGTAATCTAATGTTTCCTTCTAATACTTGACTTTCTAAGCACTGAATTGTGAAGAAACCTGTAACGCATGTGATACTTGAGTTACTCATAAAGAAAAGTGTCTCTATCGAAAAAAATGCATTTTTACCAGTGATAGATTTTATTTTATTTTAAATTTAGGTATTAATATATTCCATCGATTTTTTTTAGCATTCGCCAACTCGTTGCAGACGTAACGATTGCTTACAGAAATAAATTTACACGTTCATGAATAGATTTAAGATCGGATGACTTCATCCATATAAATTAAATAATTGAACAGATGACGAGAAAAGTTATTAATAACTAACAAGGAAACAGAATACACAACTGATGAATTATTGATCCCAAAATACCGATATCACGGATCAACTGATATTTAGTCATGGATTCGTGGTATAAATTATTCCAAAGTCCTCAGGCAGTGGGCACCAGAATATACGGGAACGTTATACATGCTTTTAGGAAGTGAATGATATTCATGTTAGTCAAATTTGTGGAATTTTATCTTTCCCATTTCCTGTAGGAAGAAGTCAACAGTCTGAGAATTAGTTGGATTAGTAGTCTCGCCAGCTACAATCTGCAAAGGGCACAACATGTAAATCCCGGTTACAGCGGTAAATGGTGAAATCCACTGGCGGTCCGGATCATGCGAAACCCGAAAACTCGTAAAAAAATAAAACCAGTCAGTACGGCGATCCATTATTGTGGCTTTCGGGTAGCGGCGATGTCTCTCGATTATACCATCTGCTTGCGAATGATAAGCCGTTGAACGAATGTGATGGAAACCAATATAGAGGACAAGTTTGCGAAGAGCTCTCTTTCAAATTGAGAACCACGATATGTGATTAAGGAAAGTGGGACACCGAATCCAACCGCTAACAAAGGCGATAGCGATCGAATTAGTTGTAGTGTCATTTAGAGGAATGGCTTGAGCCAGCGCGTGACTCTGTCGATACACGTCAAGAGATATTTGTAAGGAAGAGGGTTAGGTTTTGTCGGAAGAGAGGCTGGAGGTACGGGTCCAACATTGTCGATAAGCGCTCTGTGGAAGCGTTCAGAATGAGCAGTTATTGGGGTGACGGACGAACGTGTGTGACGACATACCTTGGCCTGTTTGGTACCTTTTACAAACACGGATAAGATTTTTAATATCGTCGTCCATTTTTGGCCAGAAGTATCGATGTTTCGCCAATTTCGACGTGAGTGAGACAACTAAGTGAGACAAATTATGATGGAAGGCAATGACGTTAGTTCAGAAAGTAGATGGAACGAAAGGACGAGGAGATTGAGTCGACGTGTCACACCACAAGATTGAGTTGTCAGGAAGAGGGAAAGGGGTTAATCGTTCCTGGTACTGCGTAAGCTGAGGATCTCTGGCCAGTAGGTCTTTAGCAATACCTAGAAGATCGAAAACGTCAGCGTGAATGGCGTAGACATGACGCGTCATAGCGCGTCGGCAACAATGTTATTACTGCCGCGGATGTACTCATGGTTGAATTAATACCATGGATGTACTGTACGGAGGAGAGATGTTCAGAAAGTAGGGATAGTGGGCGCTGCTGCCTGTCAGATTAAGCAATAAATTTAGAGTAGAAAGCAGAAATGAAAAGTTTGTGATCAGTAAACAGTATTACAGAATGCCCGTCAATGAGAGTTTTGAAGTTTTATGAGGGCAAGGAAAGCTGTTGGAAGTTTGCTGTCATACGTTGAGTATGTCTTCTGAACATCTCGCAGTTGAACACAGCTGGCGTATGACAGTTTATGAGAGCCTGTTTCACTGCAATAAAGGAGTCACGCTCAGTATCTGATCTGGGCAGCTGTGAGGATTTAGGGTTATACCGTACAAGTTCAGTCATGAGGAAGGCAATGATGTCGGCAAAATTCGGGCTCATTTGGCGAAAAAAATTCACCATCCCAAGAAGTCTGCGCAAATCAGTGGCTGTAGTCGGCAGTTTACAATCAGCGATGGCGGCTACTCTCTCTGCGCGAGGGGCAATTCCATCTTTGCTGATGTTATAGAGGGGAATGGTTTAGAGAGTTACGAGGAGCAGGAGAAGGAGTAACGCTGCGGTGAGGAGAGTTAGAGCGAGGAGGACGTGAGCCAGGAAGAATGTTTTCTCCTCTCCGACGCCAAATTTACTCGCCACCTGTTGTATGTTACGGAGGTTGGCAGATGGCTTTTATTAATAAGTCTGTCATAAAGCGGGAGCTAGGAGTCGCCGAAAATATGAATTAGTTCCTTCTTAAGTTTATCAAAGTCTTCCCCGGCGGCAGCGTCTTCGCGAGTTGGTTGACGACATCTTGCGGTATATTAACAATAACATGCCAAAATTTAGTGGATGATGAAGTTATGCGGTTCAGTTTGAACTGTCATTCCACCAGCAGAAACCAGCGATTGACATTTAAATCTTTAACTCCAGGGGTCCTAACCGCTACTTATTGTGCTGTGTTGGCTAGGTTCATATTCCCGATTTGACCTTCTAGGTCGGCAGCTGCAGAGCTAGTTGGCGTGGTCCGATCCGATAGCAGCTGCATGTGGGGTTGTAGGTGTCGGCGTTAGTGGCGGCAGCGGCGTTCCTAGATTCCATCTTCTTAGGACTGGTGATCTCCAGTTAGTGCACGTGCTTTCTTGATTGGCAAGGCGTCGGCGTTTACAGACGTCATGACGCACGTCATGACGTGCGGAAGTAAGTGTTTTTATAGTATACAGTGAAGGGATATGTTTTGAAAGGAGTGAAGGGTGGTATATTTGGCTCTGTCTTATACAAAATAGTAGGAGATACCAAGGCAGAGGTTTGTATATGGGGGGGTCACCAATGATGCGAGGTTTGCCAATGAATCAAGGTTAAGACCGTGCCTCTGAATTCATGACCTACATTATATCAGTTTTGTTTAATTTACTCAATAAAATAAACCAGAATATCTAACTACGTACACATGAGGTTGTAATAATAACCTAAATAATAATAAGGTTGGCAGTCCTATTAATGAGGATATAAATTAAATTCTAAACCATTAGTATGGTTCAGCATGATGATTATAACTACTCTAGTCCCTGAGCTGAGTCGGCATGAAAACATGTCACACTTAAAAAATCAATCTACTTCTAAAAACAGAACCAAAACACTTCCACACGATGTACATGAAACAATTATTAAATTTTAACACTCTGACCACTACTCACCAAGTGAATTATTAATTTTACCACAACACACGAGAAAGTCCTCGGGACCCTTTGTAGTAGCGCTCCAGTGAAGTAGAATGGGCGGGATGCTTTGGCTTGAGGTTGGGAACCTGACGATTTTGCCACAGGGCTTGGTTGAAATTTGCACTGCCTGCTAGAACTATCGTGAATCACATAGTAATAATTGTCATTGCTAGAACTCAAAATTATTACAAAATTATCAGATATTATAGTTATTTAAAATGGCCATAGTTAACTGGATTATGTTGTTGGTTATGTGGTCTTTTAAATACTGCGTTTGTTGTTGACCTTTGGACGAGGTTCACGGATGAAAATTGTGCATAATTAAACCATCATGATGTATACATGTACAGTTTTATTCTAATAATACTCCTGAAATCACTACAGGTCACATTCTTAGAAAACAGCCATGAAATAGTAGCGCCAGAATTATTATGTTGCTTTGTCCACTTACAAACACCTTTCAAATTTTGAGCTCGTGTCTTGCATCGTATTGACAGACATTCATGAACTAAATTGTGATGACGGGCGCCTGGCTCATAAACCAGCCTCGTCATGACGTGTACCAGCCTCATCATGCCGTGTAGCAGCCTCGTCATGACGTGTACCAGCCTCGTCATGACGTGTACCAGCCTCGTCATGACGTGTACCAGATTCGTCATGACGTGTACCAGCCTCGTCATGACGTGTACCAGCCTCATCATGACGTGTACCAGCCTCATCATGACGTGTACCGGCCTCGTCATGACGTGTGCCCACAAACTTCTCTTGCTGCGATCATGCGAAGAAAAGAACTTTTTTTTTTATATTCACCTTCGCATGATCTGCTATGTGTGTCAATCTGACTTTTTTTGCTCGTATCATTGATACCACAACGCATCTCGCTGTACAGCCCGCTGGGTTGGGGGCGGCGTCCGGCTGTTGTAAATGGTCGCATGTAGTTGAATTAACTAAACTGGTCTGTTTCAATCAACAGAATTTATCAGTTGAATAGAAATGTATACATCATATAAGTGAGGAGCTAACAGTTCTGTTGTTTTCGCAATGATACGACGCTGAAAAGCTGCTTGCAGCATCAAACACAACCCTAAAGTTCTTAAGTACTGGTAAAACTTGACGCCCAAGCAGACCTCGTTAACTAACTGCAACTCACGACCTCGGCCGCAATTACCATTCGTCTGCATCAGGATGCGCGCGCACGACTTGTTGTTTGGGTGAGGGAACAGCGGCTAGACAAGCTCTGCACGACTGTCGCGCGGTTAGTTTTCACTGCAGTCAGTTTCCTACAATGTGTAAAATTGTCCACTCTTACTATTTATTTTCTTTTACGTGCTCTGCTGGACCTGCACGTGATTGGTTCCGGTAATTCGAGGCGGTTCCGGCTAATCTTGGGGGCTTTGGCAACAGCGTCCGGGAGCTGTCAGTGTGCGTCAGGTTGTTGTGAGGTTAGGTGCGTACCAATGCAACACTTCGACTTGTGACTCGTGCACTTTCGTTTCATGGGTAAAGCTCGTTCTTTAGCACAATTTCAGTTATACATAATCACGAGTTAATAATATAATAAGCAGCTTTAGATCAGGTATGGCCTGTAAGTTGTTCAGAAGCAGAATCCGTTTAGTGATCCAGCAGAAATGGCCATTCGAGCTAACGGCGTCGGCGTCTCGATTGCGTCACGTGACGCGTGACTGAGCGAGAGTCATGCGCTCTACTGCTAGCTGCTCTAATTTCTAATTAGCCTCATTAGTACTATCCGTCTCCTCTAATCTCTCATTTGCCTCCTACTTCACCACCCGAGCCTTCAGCCCTCAAGCCTTCATGCCCGAGCCTTCACACCCAAGCCTTCACCCCCGAGCCTTCAACCCTGAGCCTTCACCCCTGAGCCTTCACACCCTGAACCTTCACCCCCGAGCCTTCACCCCCGAGCCTTCACCCCCGAGCCTTCACCCCCGAGCCTTCACCCCCGAGCCTTCACCCCCGAGCCTTCACCCCTCAAACTTTTTTATCTGTATAAGGGGATAAGGTGTTCAGTGAATCACATACAAAATAAGTTTATTATTAACTATTAATAGATGATCACAAATAGTATACAATAATAGAATGACTGTAAGATATTAAATAAATAATCTTTATGTGCAAAGTAAGGAAGACAAGAGTGGTGGTCGGTGTAGGTTGTCCCTACCTTTACTAGCGTAGAGTTGTTGTCCTTTGAAACAAAAATAAATTATCTTCAAACCAAATAATAAATATATGAACTGTGATTATGCGGGTTGTTTTAACCCACTCGTTGTGCATAGACTCGTGCATAGATCGTCTCAGGAAAACTGTGAAGGTTTAAGATGCAGCTCACCATAAAGATTTGGACCATTTAAACCGTCATTTATTTGTGTGGCAGTTGCAAGAGTGGCGCCCCTGCAGCAGAGGTGAGTTTGCTAGTGCTATTCTTACCAGCACTTGTGCTTGTAGCAGTTGCTTGCTACAGTTGCTTGCAGCCTGCAGCATTTGCTTGTAGCCTTGCAGCAGTTGCTTGCAGCCTTGCAGCAGTTGCTTACAGCCTTGCAGCAGTTGCTTGCAGCCTTGCAGCAGTTGCTTGCTGTGCCGGCGCCTGTTATCGCTGCCAAGTCTGCTGCCGCTGACGCTGCGGTCGTCACTCGGCAGACTTGGGGTGGCCGACCATAATACGGCCATGGTTACATCACAGTCCTGCCAGTCACACAGTCACATCACAGTCCTGCTAGTCACACAGTCACATCACAGTCCTGCTAGTCACACAGTCACATCACAGTCCAGCCAGTCACACAGTCCAGCCAGTCACACAGTCACATCACAGTCCAGCCAGTCACACAGTCACATCACAGTCCAGCCAGTCACACAGTCACATCACAGTCCAGCCAGTCACACAGTCACATCACAGTCCAGCCAGTCACACAGTCACATCACAGTCCAGCCAGTCACACAGTCACATCACAGTCCAGCCAGTCACACAGTCACATCACAGTCCAGCCAGTCACACAGTCACATCACAGTCCAGCCAGTCACACAGTCACATCACAGTCCAGCCAGTCACACAGTCACATCACAGTCCAGCCAGTCACACAGTCACATCACAGTCCAGCCAGTCACACAGTCACATCACAGTCCAGCCAGTCACACAGTCACATCACAGTCCAGCCAGTCACACAGTCACATCACAGTCCAGCCAGTCACACAGTCACATCACAGTCCAGCCAGTCACACAGTCACATCACAGTCCAGCCAGTCACACAGTCACATCACAGTCCAGCCAGTCACACAGTCACATCACAGTCCAGCCAGTCACACAGTCACATCACAGTCCAGCCAGTCACACAGTCACATCACAGTCCAGCCAGTCACACAGTCACATCACAGTCCAGCCAGTCACACAGTCACATCACAGTCCAGCCAGTCACACAGTCACATCACAGTCCAGCCAGTCACACAGTCACATCACAGTCCAGCC
>NW_025940848.1:183916-190694 GCF_000764305.2 Hyalella azteca
ATTTTGGAGGTCTCACTCTCAAAGTTGGGAGCCAGTCCGTTTATCATCTTCCAAGTGTACAGTATGATATACCTTTCCCTTCTTCTCTCCAGTGAGTACAGTTCCAGGTGTTTCAGCCTTCCCCAGTAGTTCAGGTTCAGCTCCCTCATGCCGCTGATCCTGTACGTGAAGGTACGCTGCACTGCCTCCAGTTTCCGCACCGCACCCGCCTTGAGTGGCGCCCAAAGCTGACAGCAGTATTCAAGATTGGGGAGCACAAGGGCTCTGAAGAGTGTAATCATTGGTGCTGCTTCTCTCGTTCGAAATGTCCGCCAGATCCACCCCATCCTTTGTCTCCCTCGAGTAACTATTTCCTCGATGTGGTCATCGCAGGTGGCTTCAGTACACATCAACACTCCGAGACCTCGAACTAGTTGCTTCTCTTCAGCGTTCACGCAACAGTTGCTTCAGCGTTGACGCAACACCGCATGCAGTGCAGCGTTCACGCAGCTCCGCAATTGGTAAACTGGCACCAGGCCACCAGCCCCCATACACTGGCAGTCTGGCACCCCCGTATACTGTCACCCATCGTATACTGGCACCACCCTGTGTACTGGCACCCTCCGTATACTGTTACCTCCGTATACTGACACCCCACGTATATCGTTAGTGTACTATGGTTGTTATGTCCATGGCGTGTCTGTGATGATCTTAGATTGAGTTTGTCATCACACGTAAGTCGCACGGCGACAGTCGTCAGCCGTGACAATATCAAGTTGTGTAGTTATGAACTCCACGGTGGCTACGTGCACAGTGCACTAACTCACTAAGAAGAATAAATGGGTTATATTGTTCAGATGGTGACACATTTTTCATTCGTAACACTGATACGATCTCAGTATCAGTCAGTATGACCCACAGAAGTGCAGTTTAGAAGGACTGCCGTGTCGCGGCTACATTAGCGACGCTGTGTATTTCTTCAGTGCCACCAGCAAATGACATTTTTCTTTCACCAAATGGAAAATCATAAAAAATTATTTTCCGCTGAATGACTTAGCTAATCGTATGGTGCAGCGTCTGTGATGAAGAGATGCTGAGAGCGATCATATTCATAGGCATCATAGCGACGTTACAGTCCACAATTGTGATGGCATAACACGTCACATGATACAATAACAATAATTCATGTCACGTTGCTCTTGCATTGTGTTTCATATTTCCAATGTCAAGTCAATGCTCAGGTTTTCTCATTTCATTATATTACTTATTTATGGCTATGGCTATGGCTATGCTCATGCCCGCGCTCGCCTACATTGTGTCATGTGCATTGTTCATTCATGCAGTTAGGCATGATCTCATGCTCATGACCATCCACTCCCCCCTCCACCCACTCCTCCCTCCACCCACTCCTCTCTCCACCCACTCCTCTCTCCACCCACTCCTCTCTCCACCCACTCCTCCCTCCACCCTCTCCTCCCTCCACCCACTCCCTCCCCCACCAAAGACACAGGCTGGAGCTTATGCTTATCAATCATATTTATGGTCAAGGATTTATTCATGCATGCTAGCGCATAAAAGCCTTTGCATTAATGTCGCATTTGCGAAACTAAAAATGATTAACTTCACAACGTAAAAACTTCGTGATGATGTTTTTAACTCAAATAACTTAGTATGAGTGAAGGTACAAATCTATTCATCGATATTAGTTAAATAAGGGATAGAAGAAACAAATTATTGCTAAATGTAAACAGGCGCTTTGCTTGCGGTTGTGCACCACTCGCCATAGCCGACATTGAGCCTCCCTAAACGGTCCGCTCATTAATTCCTGCTCTGGACTTCAATTTCCTGAAACCCGAGGCAACCCGTTCCAGTAAAAATAAAGGCTAACCCCACACCCGCGGCCAAGCCTAAAAAGTCGGGAACTCGCGTGCATTTATGCCTGCAAAATGTTGCCCGCTGCCTCAGTGTGCCTTGAGCTTCCGGGGAGGGAGGTGTGTGCGATTTCATGCTCCTGACGCTGCGCCGGGATGCCCACTTGTGTCTTTTCTACACGTAAAGAACTTCTGGTGTTTAAATCCCAGAATTCTTGATAATGATTGTGTATGCTTCGATATAAATTTTTATTCTGCTCGAATGATGATAAATGGTCGTATAATTGAAGCTCTCCATATTCCGCGGTCGTGTTTGCAAGTGCAGGCCGCGTGACGCTGCAAAGTGGCATGCGTGCCGAACCTACTCCTGGCATCCTGGTTTCCGTGTCAGTGTAGAAAATTGATAATCTGTTAACAATCATCACGATCGCTGCCTGTTGCCACATTTTCTACTGTATTATGTATTCTCATAATAAATTCATCAACCCGCAGTCATTATATTAATATTTCTGTGAACAATGAAAACTATTTTGGCGACCAAGGTGACGACACATCTGCCCTTGCGTTCACATTTAAATTTTGATTTACTCTTCATGTTGGCTCAACGTTGAATGGTGCTGAAATTGATCTGAAACCTAACCTCAATTAGAGATTGAAGAAAATTTAAACTGGATTTTAAAGGAAAGAACTGAATTTTAATTTTATTTTATGGTTGAAGTGAAGCTTGAGTTGAACTGAGGTCTGAGTTGTAGTTAAGTTGAAGTGTTGGGTGGCCACCACCAGCATGATGCTCGCGACGTACTTCGAGCAGGTGAGGTCCACCTTGTATTGTATTGATGTCTTAATGCTTTATTTATTGTGGTGAGCGCTGTTACTCGACAGATGACGTGCAGTGCACCTGCTAGTCAGATGCAGAGCAGTGCACCTGCTAAAGCCTGTCTCTTATACACATCTAGATGTGTATAAGAGACAGGTACAGCCCCAGGTGTTTCAGCCTTTCCCAGTAGTTCAGGTTCAGCTCCCACATGCCGCTGATCCTGTACGTGAANATCTTGCGGGCGTTTGAAGCGCATCTTGCGGGCGTTTGAAGCGCATCTTGCGGGCGTTTGAAGCGCATCTTGCGGGCGTTTGAAGCGCATCTTGCGGGCGTTTGAAGCGCATCTTGCGGGCGTTTGAAGCGCATCTTGCGGGCGTTTGAAGCGCATCTTGCGGGCGTTTGAAGCGCATCTTGCGGGCGTTTGAAGCGCATCTTGCGGGCGTTTGAAGCGCATCTTGCGGGCGTTTGAAGCGCATCTTGCGGGCGTTTGAAGCGCATCTTGCGGGCGTTTGAAGCGCATCTTGCGGGCGTTTGAAGCGCATCTTGCGGGCGTTTGAAGCGCATCTTGCGGGCGTTTGAAGCGCATCTTGCGGGCGTTTGAAGCGCATCTTGCGGGCGTTTGAAGCGCATCTTGCGGGCGTTTGAAGCGCATCTTGCGGGCGTTTGAAGCGCATCTTGCGGGCGTTTGAAGCGCATCTTGCGGGCGTTTGAAGCGCATCTTGCGGGCGTTTGAAGCGCATCTTGCGGGCGTTTGAAGCGCATCTTGCGGGCGTTTGAAGCGCATCTTGCGGGCGTTTGAAGCGCATCTTGCGGGCGTTTGAAGCGCATCTTGCGGGCGTTTGAAGCGCATCTTGCGGGCGTTTGAAGCGCATCTTGCGGGCGTTTGAAGCGCATCTTGCGGGCATTTGAAGCGCATCTTGCGGGCGTTTGAAGCGCATCTTGCGGGCGTTTGAAGCGCATCTTGCGGGCATTTGAAGCGCAGCTTGCGGGCGTTTGAAGCACATCTTGATGCCGTACGAAGCACATCTTGCAAGCGTACAAGAATCATCCCTCAGCTATCATCAAAGCGTTATGAGCGTGTAACAGGCATCGTGTTCAAGTCGCGCTCTAAGAACATTTAAGGGCAATATCATCGCAGGGGGTCTTTACATTCAAAGCGCATTTTGCACGCGCTTGAGACGCATCTTGATAATATTGATGACGCTTTATGAGCTCTCAAGGTGGCTCTCAAGCGCGCTTCAGACGCCCAGTAAGGCTTCAAGGTCCATTTAAGCTTCAAGGTCTCATGGTCAACTAAGGACCACTCAGAGTGACCGGTCTCCTTGTTGTCATGCGATACCGTTATCGTGTTGTTATTTTACTCTGTTATTGTCTTTCACTGTTGAGATTTTGCTCTGTTGAGTTCCTATTCCGTATTCCTGTTAAAATGTTATTCTGCTATCCAGTTATTAAGATATCTTGTTATTATATTTTGTTCTGTTATCCAGCTATTAAATTATTAAGCTTTTTGTTATTATATTTTGCCCTGTTATCCAGTAATTCATTTCTCATGACCGCCATACTGTATATACCTGGAAAGACATCAAATAAAATGGCAGGAATGATAACACAAGCTAAAGGAATGATAACACCAACTGAAGGAATGATAACAACACCAACTGAAGGAATGAATACAACACCAACTGAAAGAATGATAACAACACCAACTGAAGGAATGATAACAACACCAACTGAAGGAATGATAACAACACCAACTGAAGGAATGATAACAACACCAACTGAAGGAATGATAACAAAAACTGAAGGAATGATAACAACAACAACTGAAGGAATGATAACAACACCAACTGAAGGAATGATAACAAAGCCAACGAACAGAAAACTAAAAATTCGTACGAAAAGAAAATGACACCAACAAAAATAATAAGAGCGTCAACAAATGGTAATACATATGATATATAACACCCAGGAAAATAATGACAACAACACCGACTTATGGATCGATAACCATTACCAAGTGGAATGGCAACGACAACAACAACGAGATGAATGATAACAACGAGATGCGTGACAACAACGAGATGAGTGATAACAACGAGATAAGTGAGTGACAATGAGATGAGTGACAACGACGAGATGAATGATAACAACGAGACAAATGAAAACAATGAGATGAATGATAACAACGAGACGAATGATAACAACGAGACGAATGATAACAACGAGACGAATGAAAGCAACGAGTTGAATGATAACGACGAGATGAACGATAACAACGAGAAGAACGATAACAACGAGAAGAATGATAACAACGAGAAGAGTGATAACAACGAGAAGAATGATAACAACGAGAAGAGTGATAACAACGAGAAGAATGATAACAACGAGAAGAATGATAACAACGAGAAGAATGATAGCAACGAGAAGAATGATAACAACGAGAAGAATGATAACAACGCGATGAATGAAAACAACGAGATGAATGATAACAACGAGATGAATGATAACAACGAGGTGAATGATAACAACGAGAAGAATGATAACAGCGTGATGAACGATAACAACGAGATGAATGATAACAGCGTGATGAATGATAACGATATGAATGATAACAACGATATGAATGATAACAACGAGATAAATGATAACAACGAGATGAATGATAACAACGAGAAAAATGAAAGCAATGAGATGAATGATAACAACGAAATGAATGACATTAACGAAATGAATGATAACAACGAAATGAATGATAACAACGAAATGAATGATAACAACGAGACGAATGATAACAACGAGACGAATGATAACAATGATATGAATGAAAATAAAGAGATGAATGATAAAGAGAAGAATGATAACAATGAGCTGAATGATAACAATGAGACGAATGATAACAATGAGATGAATGATAACAATGAGATGAATGATAACAATGAGATGAATGATAACAATGAGATGAATGATAACATTGAGATGAATGATAACATTGAGATGAATGATAACAATGAGATGAATAATAACAACGTGATGAGTGATAACAACGTGATGAATGATAACAACGAGGTGAATGATAATGAGACGAATGATAACACGATGAATGATTACAACGAGATGTCTGATAACAACGAGATGAATGATAACAACGAGATGAATGATAACAACGAGACGAATGATAACAAAGAGACGAATGATAACAACGAGACGAATGATAGCAACGAGACGAATGATAACAACGAGACGAATGATAACAACGAGATGAATGATAACAACGAGAAGAATGATAACAACGAGAAGAATGATAACAAGGAGAGGAATGATAACAACGAGAAGAATGATAACAACGAGACGAATGATAACGAGATGAATGATAACAACGAGAAGAATGATAACAACGAGAAGAATGATAACAACGAGATGAATGATAACAACGAGAAGAATTATAACAACGGGAAGAATGATAACAACGAGATGAATGATAACAACGCGATAAATGATAACAACGCGATGAATGATAACAACGAGATGAATGATAACAACGAGACGAATTATAACAACGAGACGAATTATAACAACGAGAAGAATGATAACAACGAGAAGAATGATAACAACGAGATGAATGATAACAACGAGATGAATGATAACAACGTGATGAATGATATCAACGAGATGAATGATAACAACGAGATGAATGATATCAACGAGATGAATGATAACAACGATATGAATGATAACAACTATATGAATGATATCAACGAGAAGAATGATAACAACGAGAAGAATGATAACAACGAGATGAATGATAACAACGGGATGAATGATAACAACGGGACGAATGATAATAACGAGATGAATGATAACAACGGGATGGATGATAACAACGAGAAGAATGATAACGAGAAGAATGATAACAACGAGTAGAATGATAACAACGAGATGAAGGATAACAACGAGATGAATGATAACAACGTGAACAGGAAGAGCAACAGAGACAACAGCGCGCGGTGGCTTACTGAGCGGCGTGAAGGCTGTCTCTTATACACATCTAGATGTGTATAAGAGACAGAATGATAACAACGAGATGAATGATAACAACGAGATGAATGATAAC
>NW_025940848.1:191069-197746 GCF_000764305.2 Hyalella azteca
GACACGTGTACGAGTGCCATACAAGGCACGTGTACGAGTGCCATACAAGGCACGTGTACGAGTGCCATACAAGGCACGTGTACGAGTGCCATACAAGGCACGTGTACGAGTGCCATACAAGGCACGTGCACGAGTGCCATACAAGGCACGTGTGACCGAGCTGTACTTTCACGTGTCCGTACTTTTACTTTTTTAGCGCCAGCGCCGCGGTGGAGGTCAGGCGCTGCGCTCATTCATCGCGGCCCCGACCAGTGAATGGCAACCTGCTGCTTGCTGACTGCTGCTTACTGACTGCTGCTTGCTGACTGCTGCTTACTGACTGCTGCTTACTGACTGCTGCTTACTGACTGNGAGAATGTCCACCGTGTCCTCCTGCTCTGAGGTGAGAATGTCCACCGTGTCCTCCTGCTCTGAGGTGAGAATGTCCACCGTGTCCTCCTGCTCTGAGGTGAGAATGTCCACCGTGTCCTCCTGCTCTGAGGTGAGAATGTCCACCGTGTCCTCCTGCTCTGAGGTGAGAATGTCCACCGTGTCCTCCTGCTCTGAGGTGAGAATGTCCACCGTGTCCTCCTGCTCTGAGGTGAGAATGTCCACCGTGTCCTCCTGCTCTGAGGTGAGAATGTCCACCGTGTCCTCCTGCTCTGAGGTGAGAATGTCCACCGTGTCCTCCTGCTCTGAGGTGAGAATGTCCACCGTGTCCTCCTGCTCTGAGGTGAGAATGTCCACCGTGTCCTCCTGCTCTGAGGTGAGAATGTCCACCGTGTCCTCCTGCTCTGAGGTGAGAATGTCCACCGTGTCCTCCTGCTCTGAGGTGAGAATGTCCACCGTGTCCTCCTGCTCTGAGGTGAGAATGTCCACCGTGTCCTCCTGCTCTGAGGTGAGAATGTCCACCGTGTCCTCCTGCTCTGAGGTGAGAATGTCCACCGTGTCCTCCTGCTCTGAGGTGAGAATGTCCACCGTGTCCTCCTGCTCTGAGGTGAGAATGTCCACCGTGTCCTCCTGCTCTGAGGTGAGAATGTCCACCGTGTCCTCCTGCTCTGAGGTGAGAATGTCCACCGTGTCCTCCTGCTCTGAGGTGAGAATGTCCACCAGCACCTGAAAACTCGTAGCTGATGGCCGCATGACCTCGTATTAATATAATCAACATAGCCGGTGGACGTAGGAATCTGTAGGATTCCTACGTAGCAGTCAGTAAGCAGCAGTCAGTAAATTCACCTACATCCCCATGAATCTCAACTCTACCACCCACACCATGACTGCCCTGAGGCACACAAGCCTGCCGCCCTGCGGCCTATGCACCGTCCGCCTAGTCGGAAACCTCTCTGTAAGGTTGCCACATTTTTCCATTATATCCACAAGATTGTAAAAACTCAGTCTATTCGCGAATCACAAATATCATTCTTGCGGTACCTTTTCTATAACTCGGTGTTAATATATTTATTCTTTTAAGTAAATTTTTGTTTTTGTTCATGCTTTTTTTACGTTGCAGATAGCATCAGAATATTCCTATTCCAAGGACATCAGTCCTTCCCCTCACTCGTCCTTCGCCTCTGAGGATACACCCTACGCCTCCCAAGATACGCGCCCACACAAAAAGAACTCCGACTCCACGACAGGATCCTACCACACAGCCCGCGGTAGGAGTCCTACAGATTCCTACTTCAGCGCCCGTGACTCGGGCGGGACCCACGACGTGGTGTTCGATCCTTCCCACAACTCGTACATCCCGCGGGATCCCGACTGTCCCATCCACTCCCATAAGCCTGGGTCCCATAAGCCTGGGCCCCCTGTGCGTTCTCACTCCCACAGGGAGCCTCTGACTCGTGCAGGTTCTCATAGGGAGTCCCCGGCTCGGTCCATTTCGCTGTGGGAACCGCCTGCTCGGTCCACAAGGCTTAAAGATTCGCCGACTAGAGCCATTACTCTAAGAGAGTCTCCGACTCGGTCCAGTACTCTTAGGGAGCCACATAGTCGGTCCAATCCCTATTTTGAGTACTTAAGTCGGCCCAGTCCCCATAGAGGGTCCCCATCTCTGCCGGTTACGGAGGCGAGCCCCGAGGGGAGCCCGCGTTTTAAACGCTCGTCCTCAGTCCGATCCAATCCCCCACGGTCTTCCCCAATCCGTTTCACGGCGGCCAAAGCCCCGCCGCTTCTGAGGGCCATGTCTTCCCCCGCAACCCGCGTGTCCCCCATTTCCCCACAACCCCGCAGCCTTCCTTTCAATCTGGAAGCTCCCATAAACCATAATGGGGCTAGCGACCTCCCCCTCGGCTACTCCCCACCCACACGCAGCGCCAGCCTTCGAGGAACTTGTGGGGAGTTTTCAGTAGAAAGTCCCCACGCGCGCCTGCAATGTGGAACAGCTCCTGCTATGAGGAATTCACTTGGGGACTTGGGACCTGTTCACCCGTCACGGTTTCTGGCCGCTGAACCCCGGTCCTCAAACTGCTCCATCTGCCACCAAGTGCTCAACAACCCCAAGGTGGGTGTTCGTTTCCCCCTCATCCCCAACATTTCGTGACCTCTTTAACATCTCGCGCACTTCCCAAGCATCCTTTTGTTCATGCTTTTTTTACCATGCAGATAGCACCCTTCATTCTCCAACTTCACCTACATCCCCATGAATCTGCCCTGACCTCCTCATCCCATGCGTCCTTCGAATCCCCCAACATTACACTCTTTCTCATCCCCAGCATCCTCCTTCACATCAGGTTGGGGAATATTTACCCGTCAAGCAATTTATTGATCAGTGCTCGCTGCACCGCATGCCTGTGTCGGAGTCCAGGGTGGAATTACTGAGGAATGTTTGAAAAAAAGGATACCTGACATATCTCAAAAAAAGACATAGACTTTAGTTTTATAACTCAGTTGACGTTTTGGAACTGAGCACATTACCAAGCTGTATAAATCTTAAATCTATGCACCACCATTTTTAGAATTCCACCCTGCGCCTTGCACTGCCAGAGCCTGACGAGCTCACGCGTGACGACGCTGGCCTTCCCTGCATTGTGTGCCAAAAATTAACAGCTCCTGCATGCGATAATGTCCATTTACTAACCACTTAGCTTTTCAATCTTAAAGAATTTTCAATTTTATGTGGTATTCTTTACTACACAACAAAGCGACTACTTTAGTTCCTCATAGAAACAATAACTAGCTAGCAACACAGAAAACGATTAACAGCAATGACTTATCTAATCTGGATAATTGATGTGCAATGATCGAATTATTTCTGAATTTAGCTTCAAATGTTTTGTTGACTGATAAAACTGAATATATATAGAGATGGACAAGTGAAGTAGTGCGTGTTATTTATTGTTTGTTATCACTACAGACGTTGCCGTGCGGCCACAGCTTCTGCTTGTCGTGTTTGGTGACCACGACTCCCACGGCGGCGCTCGCCCTCACCTGCCCCGCCTGCCGCTGCCAGAGCATCCTGCCCAGAGCTGGGGTGTGTATTCGCTCTACTAACACTCATTAAATTCGCACCCCCAATAATCTTACTCATTTAGCTTCTTAATTAACTCCCCCAGCTATCTCCCTCAATTAGCGCCCTCAATTATCTGTCAATTAAGTGACTATAATTCGGCGCTTAGGCGCTATCATACGGCACTGTAGGCGCTATCATACGGCACTGTAGGCGCTATCATACGGCACTGCAGGCGCTATCGTACGTCACTGTGGGCGCTATCGTGCGTCACTTTAGGCGCTATCGTGCGTCACTTTAGGCGCTATCATACGTCACTTTAGGCGCTATCGTACCTCACTGTAGGCGCTATCGTACGGCACTGTAGGCGCTATCGTACGGCACTGTATTATAGGCGCTATCATACGTCATTTTACGCGCTCTCATATGTCATTTTAGGCGCTATTTTACGTCACTTTAGGCGCTATCATACGTCACTTTAAGCGCTATCGTTCGTCACTTTAGACTCTATCGTACGTCACTGTAGACGCTATCATATGTCACTCAGGGCGCTATCATACGTCATTTTACGCGCTGTCATACGTCACTTTAGGCGCTACAGTACGTCACTTTAGGCGCTATCATACGTCACTTTAGGAGCTACAGTACGTCACTTTAGGAGCTATCATACGTCACTTTAGGCGCTATCATACGTCACTTTAGGAGCTATCATACGACACTTTAGGCGCTATCATGCGTCACTTTAGGCGCTATCATATGTCACTTTAGGCGCTATCATACGTCACTTTAGGCGCTATCATACGTCACTTCAGGCGCTATCGTACGTCACTTTAGGCGCTATCGTACGTCACTTTAGGCGCTATCATACGTCACTTTAGGCGCTATCATACGTCACTTTAGGCGCNCGTGAATCTTGTTAGAGACACGCCTGATGCAGATGTGACGTAATCATTTGCTTATTGAACACTAGTACATGAACTATACGTGAGGCCAGTGTTGTCCTTATCATTGAACACTAGTACATGAACTATACGTGAGGCAAGTGTTGAATTTATCATTGAACACTTGTACATGAACTATACGTGAGGCAAGTGTTGTATTTATCAACAAAGTACAATACAGGCTACCTACTCTTGGCCTGTATTGACATGCTTTCATTTCATCTCAAATAAGTTTACTCGACTGGCGCATAATTAAATACTGGCCACAAACACCGTAGACTGTTTTGAAGGTTCACATAGCAAAGGAAGTATATACTTCAGTTACATCTTTTTATCTACTGATGTAGTCCATAACCGAACGAGATATGAAGATATTGTCCATGATCAAAGATAAATATATAGCCTAGAAAACAATGGTGCAACATTCACACTCCTTGCTGTGTCCTCTAGAGATAGCTTCGCAATTGTGTTTATCTTGAACGTGTCCCGCGTATCAGCATTCATCATCTCAACCGATAAGATAATCCTGATAATGTGTAACGCTTAGCGCAATGCATTGATATTGCCTTTGGTATACTATCATTGCAGTATTCAGTCAACCGTATATGCATCATATCGGCATATAGTAAAACGGTTAACAGTATTCAATATAAAATTATACAGCATAGCAGTGTATAGTTATAACACCAATTCAGTATACCATATATAACAGTGTACAATACTAGCTAATGTATCATAACAGTATAGGGCAATAACAGCCCCATAGTATACCGCATGACTGCTCACCAGCAAATCAATGGGCCGCTGGCCCGACGTCCGTTTAGCGTTGACATTCAGTGCCGCGTTGGCGGTCGCGTGGTGAGGTTGTGGTGTGTCGCTCCCGCGTTCAAAAGTCACCTCGCCATTGCATAGGCCATAAAATTGACGGGAATGGCTCAATAACTTATCTGATCTGCATCTTATACTCGCATTAAAATCTTGATTTAGAACCATAAAAGTGTAGCATCAGCGCTTCGTGTCGCTCCTTGAACGGTGGCGTTCTGGGTTAAGCTTTACTGGTCCCGGTGAACGTTAGCGGACCCTGGGCTTTGCTTCCATTCGCCAACCCGTGAATCTTGCTTGAATGTCTTTAATTTTAATTAATGGTTATTGATTCGTTAAAGGCCTACAATAAACAGATGATTAATCAGTTAAAAAATGAAGTAACGAAATGAGTATCCGATAAACAGAATGAAGTACTTAAATTCAGATAGAATAGAATAAATTGAATATAAATCAGATATTAGAATGAAACAAATAATGTAATGAGATGCCCAAGTGGAATAGCGTGACGTGATCATCAGCCATGGCGGTGACGACGTCGCGTCGTGCGTCCTACGTCTGCGTCGCCGGCAAGCTGGTGCTGGTACGGTGACGTCACGTCGCCTGGCTTGACGTCTGGTCCTTGCTCCTTGTTTGGGCAGTGACGTTAGACGTGTTCATATATTAATGAAGTGTAGATATTTTGTAGTGGCGTGTAAATACTGCCTGTTATCGGGTAGAGTTTTCAGTAAGATCCAGAACGTCTCATTTGAATGAGTTATTAGCAATAATAGGATGAAGTAATGGGGGATCGTAATCAGTTTAATGGCTAATAGTTGAAGTAATGAGATGCAATTGTGTCGGTCCTAATTAAACTCATCCTCATCGTGGTCCCGTGGATATTGCGCTTGATAATTACTACTATGTTACGTACTAATTTTAATATATTTTTTAGTGATAAATGTGAAATATGTTTACTGTGTTACTAATTTTAACATATTTTATAGTGATAAATGTGACGTATGTTTATAGTGTCATACGAGTATATTCAACTTAATCGAATCGTAAGAAAAACCTTATCTCCGACGTATATTTTCAGCCTGAATTGATTGCGTCGGTTCCACACAAGTTCGCAACCTAATAGTATCACTCTTAACGATGTTATCGTCAAAAGCAGTTTTATTTAAACAGTTCAATAAAAACGGATACATAGCCCTTATTTCATCAACTATGAAATTGCCCAGGAGATGTTTACTTGTAACATCAGGTTCCGATCATTGAGTCTATGAGTAACTTGTAGATTATTAAATAAACAATTATTGCCCAGTATGTACAGTGGGGAGAAATAAATATTCGTACACTTGAAAAAGCGTATTTTAATGTATGTAAGTACACAAACTTAACAGGAAAAGTGATTTAAATTATGTATAGAGACGCATAGTTTTCAAAAATACTATCAAAAGAAATTAAATCTCAATGCAACAAAAAACAATGCAACATGTTCACTT
>NW_025940848.1:198159-250349 GCF_000764305.2 Hyalella azteca
TTTACTGCCAGTACACCGTTTACTGCCAGTACACCGTTTACTGCCAGTACACCATTTACTGCCAGTACACCGTTTACTGCCAGTACACCGTTTACTG
This sequence comes from Hyalella azteca, assembly GCF_000764305.2. Taxonomy (NCBI): domain Eukaryota; kingdom Metazoa; phylum Arthropoda; class Malacostraca; order Amphipoda; family Hyalellidae; genus Hyalella; species Hyalella azteca. The sequence continues at coordinate 198,257 of NW_025940848.1, forward strand.
CCAGTACACCGTTTACTGCCAGTACACCATTTACTACCATCTCTCTTATCTTGCAGGGATGGCTGAGCAGATTAACTGCCGTGACGCTGACACCGCGGCGGGCGGCTCGGACGAGCAGGTGCGTGCAGCTGCAGCTGATCTGGTATGCAGCTGCAGATGATCTGGTGTGCAGCTGCAGCTGATCTGGTGTGCAGCTGCAGCTGATCTGGTGTGCAGCTGCAGCTGATCGGTTGTGCAGCTGCAGCTGATCATCCTATATCTGCACCTGTGATGAGCATGCAGTTGTTGATGATCATTAGCTAATTGGTCTGACAGTTGTTGTTGCTCTATACATGTATGGTTGGTATACAGCAGGAGATTTACAGCTGCACTAACGTACACCTGTACACATGATAAACGTAGTGCTGGATTACTGTACAGCTACACTAACTTACACCTGTACACCTGGTAAGGTAACTGTACAGCTGCACTAACGTAAGTCTTCGCTGTACAGCTGCCGGCGATGCACAGCAGCATCGCAGAGCTACACGCAGCCTGTGCGCAGCTGCAGCAGAACCGTGCAGCTGCTGAGCAGCAGATCAGAGCAGCGTTTGCAGAGCTGGCAGCTGCTGCAGAGCAGCGGCAGCAGCAGCTGCTGCAGACGCTGCACCACAAACACGATCACAAGCACAGAGTCCTTGGTGAGTCCGCACGTTTGTTTCATGTGCGTTCGGGTGAATAAATTTGAATAATTGATCTGATAATTTTTAGTCTAATTAGAATTTTTCATGGATTTCTTTATTTTGGATGGACTTGATCAATGATTATAATCTTAATATTAGAGTTTTTGATGGATTTAATTTCTTGGCGTCTCCTTCATCTGCAGAAACGCAGCTGCAGGAACTGCAGAGCGGCGTAAAGCTGCTGCAGGCGGGGGATCTTCCTGCTGCACCACGAGAGAACACGCTGCTCAGGTGTGTGGTGTGTGGTGTGATGGTGTGTGGTGGTCGAGTGTGTAGTGTGATGGTCACGTGTGTAGTGTGATGGTCACGTGTGTAGTGTGATGGTCAAGTGTGTGGTGTGGTGTGTGATGGTGTGTGGTGGTCGAGTGTGTGGGTGTGTAAAATAAGTGCGAAAGTCGAACCCTAAAAATATAGACTGGTTACTGTAACATCACATGTAATCAAGGTATTTAAGAAGGTCGTTGCCAGGAGGTTTGTACCTACAGTACATGAAGGAAGTTGACCTTTTCAACAGCAGACAACCTGGATTTAGGCAAAAAAGTTCCTGTTTTCGAAGTTACTGGAGCATTACCATCAAATCCTGTTCATGCTGGAGGAGGGGGCCGGGGTGGACGTGGTGCATTTGAACTTCACGAAAGCGTTTGACAAAATTTACTATGTAGAGCTCTTCAGAAAACTTTGACTACCGGGAATCAGGAGAAAGTTTTTTTTTTCGTGGATCCACAGCTTCCTAGATGTAGAAGTGAGCCGCGCCTCGACATCGTCATACGCGGATGACACCAGGGTGCTGATGGTTACGGACAGGAGACTGCGAGAGTTAGCCAAGCGACCTGTCTGCAATATGTGACTGAGCTTAAGTGAAGAACATGCAGTTCAACGGAACCAAGATTGAGGTTCTGAGATATACAGGTAACAGGAGCGAACTCGTTCACGATCTTGGAGTGTTGATGAATACTTAGGTCAAGTTTGGTGAGCGCATAGCGTTAATAATCCCAATAGGCGGACGATCGATGGGGGTGAATCTGGCGGACGTTCAGAACAAGAGAAGCGGAACCGATGATCACAAACTTCAGAGCCCTTGTGATCTCAACTCTTGAATACTGCTGCCAGCTATGAACCCCAGTGCGGCAAATAGAAGCGATGCAGCTAACCTTTACGCCTGGGTCTGTACTCACTGCAGAGGAATCCTGGTACGTCACTGGCACGTCACGTGCCCTGGTACGTCATCTTGACGTATCAATTTAATTTTCACATGGCGCTGGTGCAGGTTCGGTATTGCTGTGCAACGGCAAAGAGTAACTCAATAAGAAATAAACGGATGTAAAATATTATTTTGTACCCCTGTTAAAGTATGTTAATTAATTAACCACCCCCCCACAGGTGATGGTGGGGCGACGTGCCCACATCACCGTCATCACCCGCGACTTCAAAGGGGAGCGCGTGGGGGTGGGCGGGGCTGAATTGACCGCACGTTTATCACCCTTCACCCCCACCCCCTCTGTGTCCCCTTGCTCTTCTAAAACCTCCAACCCCAACCTCATCCTCGCCAAAACCTCACCTATTGGGGTTACTTCCCCCGATGTCAACACCCCTAATGGCAACACATGCATGAATGGCAACACTGCGGAAGGAGACAAGTCAACAGCTGGCAACCCACATGGCAATGAGATGTCCATGCATTGTGCCACATTAGGTGCTGAAACTTCTGTCGATGGTACCACATTAAATGATGAAAACCATGTTGGAGACGATATATTAAATGGTGAAAATCATAATAATGTTACCAGTCCTAGTGGTGAAACTCTTATTGATGACCTCACACATAATGGTGAACAGGCTGGGACTGAATTCTGCGCTACAAGTGATAGCAGTGTTGCCAATCTCACCACCGATATCAGTGTTGCTAACCACGCCAACGATGATAGCAGTGTTGCCAACCCCCTTTATAATGATAACAGTGTTGCAAACCCCCCAACCGATGATAATAGTGTTGCCAATCGCGTTAACGATGATGTCAGTGTTGCTAACCACACCACCGACGATGCCAGTGTTGCCAAACTCCTGTCAAATGTTCCTCCAGCGATCAGCGATAACTCTGTATCGCGGGACGTTAACCGCTACAGCCACCCTAGCGTGCGACGGTCGATAACCGACGAAGGCTCGACGATGACCGACTCCCATGTCAGGGATTCGACCCGACGGTCGATAACTGACGAAAAGACGATGTCAGACTGGGCCGTGAAGATAAGTGACCACCACAACGGCGTGTACGACGTCGAGTACGTCGTGTACCGTGCAGGCAGATACGTGCTCGAGCTACGTCTCTACGGCACCCATATCGACCAGAGCCCGTACACGGTAACTGCCGTGCCTCCGCCTACCGTGCATTCAGGGTCATCGTGCTCCGTGCACGGCAGCGACCACAGCGACGGTCATGGTCGTACACGACAGTCAGCGCGCTTCTCGACCGTGAGTGGCGTGAAGAGTGCCGTGAAGAATGGCATGAAGAGTGCCGTGAAGAATGGCATGAAGAGTGGCGTGATGAGTGACTTGGTGAGTGGCGCGATGAGCGGCGTGAAGAGTGACATAAAGAATGGCGTGGTCAGTAGCGTGGTGAGTGGCGTGGTCAGTGACGTAATGAATTGTGGTGTGGTGTGGCGTGGAATGTGGCGCGTGGCGTAAGAATTAGCAGGATTATTTGAGTAAAGATGCCTGTACCCGGGGGAAATTTTAGCGGAAAAAAGTATTTCCTCATCTGCATGCGCCAGTAAATCGTTAGAAGCCTAAAGGGGACGTCTGTTACGGTGTAAGAATATGAGACGTGAAAATGATAGTGAGTTTGAGTAAGCTTTAAGTAAAGTAGTTTTAAGTAAAGTAAATAAAAAAGTAAAGCTCTATAGTCAATTTCGGCTAATATTAGCCGCTAATACTATTGGCTAATATTGGCCGCTAATTGTATCGGCTTATTTTAGCCACTAATGCAGGGTGTTTCTCGGAAACTTCCTGTTTTGTGTTTCACGTCAAGCAGCCAAATGTTGTAGGAAAGGGGCGGGGAGAATTTCATATGAAAGGCAAGGTCATGAAGTTTTGTGTCCCGCCTAGTCGATTGCCTTTATCCATTAAACAAGTGAGCAGCGTGCGTTTTCTGTCGAGGCTTACTTTTCTAATGGCCGTTTCATTATCGCTATTCAACGAGCATTCCGTACTCGGTTCCGTATTCATCCCTCAGGTCGGTTTCCTGAACGAAAATCGATTGTTCCGTGGGTACATTTAGGGCAAGTGGAAGTGTTTTTCTGTGGGGTAATCTTAAGTCTATAGTTTATAATGACTGCCCAAGGACCTTACCTCGTTTGAAGAATAATATACGCCAAGCTATCGCCAATATACTCATCAATATGCTTCAGGGACTTGAACGGAACTTCAAAAATCGACCAACTGGATGCATTGATAATGAGGGCCGTCATTTGTCCGATGTAGTCTTAAAAACGAAATCTTATAAATATTCAGGTAATGTATTTTCAAATAAAATTTTAATTGTAATTATATCTATACTAGTTTTTTTGAGTTTTCAAATCAGGAAGTTTCCGTGAATCACCCTGTGCTATTGGCTAATATTGACCGCTATGACTATAATATTAGCCGCTACTGCTGTTGGCTAATATTGGCCGCTAATACTACCGGCTAATAAAAATACTGCCTAATATAATCCCCGTTTACCTTGTCACCTGCGTTGCTCTCTAGTTAATAAATTAATTAATAATCAATCAATTAAATAGTCATTAATTGAACGGCAGGCGTCCCGCACGACGCCCTCGCTGCGGTCGTCGGGAGGCTCGCGTCTCACGATGCCCTTAGAAGACGACCTCATCTTCAAGGTCGGCATCAAGGGCCGCAATAAGGGAGAGTTCGTCAATCCCCAAGTGGGTATGGGGCATTTAGGGGAAATTTCCTTTCTTGAATTGTTGTTTTTGTTTATTTCGTACTGAAAATTTAATTATTATTTGGATTTCAACAATTTTTTTGTAGGAAGGTAGTGCTTATTTAATTTTTGCCTCTGAAAAACGAATTTTTGCCTAAAAATTCATATTTTGCCTCTACTCTAAATTTTCGCCTTCTATCTGTTCTGTTTCTATCTGACAACGGGTTGTATAAACATAAATGTACAAAATTAGGTTCTTATAATAGATAAATTTTCATAAGCATTTAATATTTTTATATTTATACCCTGACCCACAGGGCGTGAGTTACTCCGCCCTGCGCGGAGGTCGCCTCATCGTCACAGACTCCATGAGTCAGTGCGTGCAGGTGTTCAGCAGCAGCGGTCAGTTCATCACCAGGTGAATTAAGTTACACTTTCANCCATGAGTCAGTGCGTGCAGGTGTTCAGCAGCAGCGGTCAGTTCATCACCAGGTGCGTGCAGGTGTTCAGCAGCGGCGGTCTAATATTAACCGCCAAATATCAAATTCGCTGTATATTTGCATCGCACGGAGTGAATTATAGGTGCTTGTACACGGGGATAGTACTAGCGGCTAGTAGATTAGAAAATTGCCAAATGTCTGCCGCTTGGTGTCTAAGCTTACTTGCGGGATAGACACCAAGCGGCAGACAGTTGGCAATTTTCTGATCTACTAGCCGCAAGTACTATACCCGTGTACAAGCACCTTAAGTTACAGTTTCATATCGTAATCTTCCATGTCACGATATTTATATTATCAAGTCGTACAACCGAGCGTCGTAACACTTAACGACTGTCGTAGGTTCGGCACGCGGGGGCGGGGCGTGGGGCAGCTGCAGCGCCCTACGGGGGTCACGACGCTGGGCGACGGGCGCTACGCGGTTGCCGACTACGACAACAAAGTCGTGAGCGTCTTCGACCCCAGCGGCAAATTTGTGCACAGACTCGGACATGGCAAGCTGCTCGGTGAGATATATATGCTTTTATGTTCATTTTATCTATTCTTTATATCATTACATGTAGAATTGTATGTGAATTTACATCATCTATGCTTTTCTGCAGCTAATTTTTCTTTTAGTTGATATATAGGAAAATAATACGTAGGACACGCGCAGGATTTATTAGCATATCAATGGCAGGAGTAGGCTATCACAACCGTCTACTTCGGTCTCGTGTCCGGTACAACCCTTTTTGCAACCACTCACTCCGACACTCCCGGTACCAACCTATTTGATATGCTCCCGGTAAAACCCTCCCACAAATAGCGGAAAAACGCACATTTCACAGCACCACCCTAATTCAACCTTTGCCACGGTCACACGACAGGCCCGAAGGGCGTGTGCAGCGACCAGCACGGTAACATCGTTGTGGTTGACAACAAAGCGTCGTGTGTGTGTGTCTTCACCCCCGGCGGGCGACTCGTGACGCGCTTCGGCAGCCGTGGCACCAACTGCCTACAGTTCGCCGGACCACACTTCGTGGCGGTCAACAGCCACAACCACATTGTGGCGACAGACTTCCACAACCACTGCGTTAAGGTGCGTCGCCGCAGTCAAACAAACCACCTCGTTTTTGCCCGCATTTTCCTCTTAGTGCAGCGTTCACAGATGTTTAACAACGCGGGTGCCCGTAGGTTTTAGATTTTTTGCTTGCCCGCAGGTGTTTGACAGCGACGGCCAGTTTGTGCTCGCGTTCGGTAGTCACGGGGAAGGCAACGGGCAGTTTAACGCTCCCACGGGCGTCGCGGTTGACGCCCACGACAACATCATCGTCGCGGACTGGGGCAACTGCCGTATCCAGGTGTGTGACTTGATACCGTCTGACGTGTAAGACGTAGTATAACTAAATATTTGGCGTACACACACAGACTTCGGAATACGACAATGACGGGCAGTACGTCCACGTGGATCCCGAATTATGTCTGTGTTTTAATGACAAGTTTGTTCGTTTCAATGGAGGTGCTGTATAAGCACACACGACGCACTATCAACCACATACGCATTGCTATTGAAATGTCTTAACTTGCTGAGCTGAGATCCCAGTCATTGCCTCACGAAGTTATCATCGCCTCAGGTGGCATGCCGCGTCGCTCGTTCAATTCACACTTCTCTGTCGGCCCCCGCATTACTAACCACGTGTATATCGGGAGTTTGTGCCGTCATGACGGAGTGTTATTTGTCCCGCAGGTGTTTGACAGCGGCGGGTCGTTCCTGTCGTACATCAACACGCTGGCTGATCCTCTGCATGGCCCCCAGGGGCTTGCCTACACCCCTGATGGCCACGTCGTCGTCGCTGACAGCGGCAACCACTGCCTCAAAGTATACCGCTACCTGCAGTAGGGGCTGGGAGAGGTGCTTCAGGATGGACTAATGATGGACTGATAGAAGTTGCTGCAGTAGAGGCTTCAAGACACCACCATTTAGACGCGCGAGGAACGGCTAATGAAAGCCGGCTTGAGGAAGAGAAGGAAGGGCAAGAGGAAGGTAGGACAACGCCAGGGGAAGGACGGGCAGAGGAAAATCCTAGATAATTGTAGGGAGTCTCTGCACGCGATGGAGCAGTTCCGGTCCCAAAATGAAGGATGCAATGATGTCAACCACCGTAACTATGACGTAGGCAATGCAATGTATTATTTAGCCTCAGGGGTTTCGGCAGGAGGACATCCATAACCATGTCAGCCATAACCACCATGTCGACTATACCTACAAGACAAGGCACATGGCGGCTTGTTGCTGCTGCACGTGATGACAGAAATAACAGGTCTGAGAATATTAACATGTTGATTATATATAACTATATAACATTTCACGCATAGCTGAAACCTCGCAGATTTACCAATTTAGCAATCAATACGCATCTTTTTGATCGCTTACAGTAACTCACCTAACGTTACGGTCATGATCACTCATGTAACATGTCTCGCGTACACGACTTTGCATGCCTTAAATAGCCATGTACGTGTACCTCCACGTACACGATATACATGTAAGTTATGTATCTATTATAAACTGTGAACGCAAACGTGTTTAACATTCCCTCTCCTGGCTCTGGTAGTGACCAGAACAAGATGACCTGAGAGCAATCTTAGCGTCATAAATAAACGTCGCAGTCACATGCACCTTGCGCCGGACTTCTCGTCTGTCATTGATGGGTTTACCTTTTAATGCCGTCAGTGATTGGATGGCGGAGTTATAACCTCGTAAATATTTTAATAGCGCGGCCAGAGATCATGCAACTGAAAACTTGATTCCCTCGACGTTACCCTCTATTTCAGCGCAGTTGGATATCCTGTCCTCACTTCAATTGAACTTTAAGGAAAATATATAACATTAATGTAAGAGTCAAGGATGAGTTGAGCTTGCACAAGAGACACGACGCAGCGAAGACTTGCGTGATACTTCAGATATTAGCGAGCATTGAGAGAGCAACTTCTTACCAGCGATTGATTTAATGTGGTACCAGACTTGAGGTGTCCGAAGCACCAGCGATGCAAAAACAATGAAGACAACATTGGGAATTCAACAAAGCACAAAATTTCATATAATTATTGATTGAACAGGCTGCCTTATTCAAATCAAAGGTAACAGTTTGCAAATAACAAACTTAATTTACACGTAAAATTCTACCACCTGCAAAGTCGTACAGCTGGGGACAGAGGGGGCGGCAAACGCGTAGCAGGAAGACAACATCTGCCTCTCGTAACCCTTCAAGTTGGTGCAACTTTTAACATGCGTGACTTCATTTAGAAGTAGGTTTCCTTCAGAGCATATTACTTAATTTAATACAGCAATAATTGAGTTGATCAGAAAGGCTATTAGGAAATGGTACCCCCAGCAGCCTTGGGTGTGGGCGGGAATAACATGAGTAATGAAGACAATTCAGTCTCCCCTGGGGCAAGGGAGGTCATTTGCTTCAACTTAGAAAATATCATTCCAATTAAATAATAATCATTCCCATATTTGTAATATTCTTGCACTATAATATAACAAACGAGTTTTTCTTGAATGGCCAGTGTGGTGAGATTAGGAGAGAATAGAAAAATTAAGAGTAAAGCCAACCCACAATAGAGTAATATCAATCTACACTACAAGAGTACCTACAGCAATAACACGTGAATTAACAGCGAAATTATATTCGAAAAGTTTCATTTCGATTGAAAAATTAGGATAAAAAATGTCGCCATAGCCCCACAAAAAAAAAAAAACTCAAATTGGATCTAGTATTTTTACAAAATCTGGAATTGTACATCATTGTATACACAGATAGAAATTCTTATTCAAAACATTATCTCTGTCCCCTGTTAGGGGATTTTGATGTTCGCCTTTTTAGAGATTTTAACACTAGTTTGTTGGGCGATTTTGACGACCTTCTGTTGGAGTATTTTGAATTGCTTAATTTGAAATATCGATCTTTCGACGAAGATTTTGCATTGTATGACTTTTTAAAGGCACCAAAGCCTTTCGGTGATGATCTCAAAGCTTTGCTCCGGGCGAGTTTACCAAGCATGCGCTTGACGCCTTTCTTGTATTTTGATGAATTACGTTTATTCAATGAACCCCTAGGAGCGGATGAACGATCGCGGTCTTGAAAACTTTCTGAAAACATCCTCTTCTTGCGTCGCGGCATTTCTTTGTCCTCAAAAGAAGACGATAACTCATGTTTGCCACCGGGGAAGCTAAGCCTTGACTGCACGGAAGGCTTCGAGTTCACAGAGGCGCTGCGTTCGGCCAAACTAACCACATACTTGAGGGAACTCACGTCTACATTCAGGATCTTGTCCAAAGCTCGTGCCAGGCCCTCACGTTGCTCAGGCCCCACCATCCTTATGGTGCTGCGTTCCAGCGCGGCAACTCGGCGCTCGATTTCTTTTTTCGTGCTTTTGCCATCGCCTCTACCCAGGCCACCCAAGACGTATGTACCGAGGGTCCTGAGAGCAACGAGGGCGCTGTTCAGGGTACTGTCACTGCCACGTGTCGAGTATGCAAGGCAGCTTTCCCTCAAATTCACAAGACATTTTTCAATATCAATAGGCCGATTTATCTGTGATAACTTGTTCTTGACTTCGTGGATTAAAGATTTTCGGCCCACGGGCAGGCTGTCTAGTAGCGACTTGTACCGCTTTCGCTTCAACGATCTGAGTCGTTCCTCAACTTGCACGCTCAACTTGAGGTTAAAGTCATTGACCTTTCGTAATTTTGAGCCGAAATTAGCGTCATCATCTGAGGAAACATCACTGGCATCTATCACCGATTCGTTCGAGTCTGAGTCCGAGAGCTCATTCATTTCTGAACCGAAATCAGAATCGCCAGAATGGGAATAACAGTTGGACGCAGGAATCACTTTCCGTAATTTCTGAGATTGCAGTTGGTCGAAAGCGGCGTACTTTGAATCTTCAAGTTGCGCCGTTTTACTTGGGCGATTCTCACGGGAATCTAGACTCGTGCTGCTCCATGACTCAAGTTCTGAGTCGGAGTTACTGTTGAGTTTGAGGTCCCGCAGGAGATTCCTCTCATAGCGTTTACTCGACACACTCATCACATCTGAGTCATTTGACTCATCTTCCTGATGAGACAGATACTCACGACTAGAGCCAGCCGAGTCACCGTCTAGGGATGTGTCAAGATCAACGTCCTGATCATTGTCCTCGTCTGTGTTCACAGCTTCTTCTACTTGCCTCTTTCTCTTCTTATTATTTGATTGCGGCTCTAGTTTATCCTGGTATTGTGCGACATTCTGCTTCTTAGAGCGGGCATTCTGCCCCTGCCTGGCCCTGTGTGTCCAGAGGCTTGTGAAGGCCGTCGAGTAGGTGAGGCGGTCCAGCTGCTGGAGGCTCTCCTTCACTCCTTCTGTCTCAGCCTCCCTCCCCAGCATGAAGAGGATACACCGCAGGGCTGCGTCCAGCTTCGCCCCCTTCACCCAGAGCTGTCGGGTCAAATACCAAAACTATTTTTTTGGAGAACACGTCATATTTCTATAAGAAAAATTAGTTAGATGTTACTTACACACGTACAACTGTCGGATAAATGATATACAGTGGGTTTTTGTGGCAAGACATTGAAAAGTAATGTCAGGTGATGAACGCTTGGTTACGAGACCAACCGTGACGCTGTGTATCCCCTAGGGGGTGCGCCGGCTGCTGTACTCAACACAGCACACAGATAACACATACTCTACACAGCACACAGATAACACATCCTCAACACAGCACGCAGATAACACATACTCAACACAGCACACAGATAACACATACTCATCACAGCACACAGCTAACACATACTCATCACAGCACACAGATAACACATACTCATCACAGCACACAGATAACACATACTCAACACAGCACGCAGATAACCCAATGATACCCACCACGGCGCTGTCGTGGTCGTGCTGCTCGACGCTGATCTGGCAAGAGAAGAGCTGTCGCAGCGCCTTGATAACGGAGCCCTGCTTGCCGATGATGTGGCCGATGTCGCGCGTGTTGTTGAGCGCCACGCTCGCCCGCACTGTCGTGTACTTCTGCACCGTCTGTAGGGAGACAGGGAGACGTGACTGCTGCACGGTAACAGATCNTTGTTGAGGGCGACGCTCGCCCGCACTGTCGTGTACTTCTGCACCGTCTGTAGGGAGACAGGGAGACGTGACTGCTGCACGGTAACAGGTCTACTGTCGTGTACTTCTGCACCGTCTGCAGGGAGACAGGGAGACGTGACTGCTGCACGGTAACAGATCTGCAGCATACACGATCTACTACAACACACACGGTCTGCACTACACGGCAACAGGTCTACTGCAGCATACACGGCCGTTCTCGAAGCACTTGTGTGATGAATCATACACTGAACTGATATTAGAGAAGCTTAAACGGCAGCACGGCAATGATATACACGGCAGCACCGTAATGTCACACGGCAGCACCGTAATGCCACACGGCAGCACGGTAATACCACACGGCAGCACGGTAATGCCACACACGGCAGCACAGTAATACCACACGGCAGCACAGTAATACCACACACGGCAGCACAGTAATACCACACGGCAGCACAGTAATACCACACGGCAGCACAGTAATACCACACGGCAGCACGGTAATGCCACACACAGCAGCACGATAATACCACACGGCAGCACGATAATACCACACGGCAGCNCACACATACAGTAACAAGAATCCTACATAATATTTTACACTATTGTTATGACAACTGTTTTGCATGCATCACAACCCATGTCTTTAACTGAATTTCATTTAAACTCAGAACTAACCCTGAGACAACAGTTGCGAGGGCACTTCTCTCTGGTGGAGTGCCTCGTGTCTCCACAGAGTAGGCAGTGGTCAAGGCGTTTGCACTGAGCTATGGTGTGGTCATGGGCTCGGCAGCGGCTGCAACGAGTTGTCACTTTCTCAAAGTAACGAGGCTTCCGACCTGTCTCTTATACACATCTAGATGTGTATAAGAGACAGGCATCACAGTAATGCCACACGGCAGCACGGTAATGACACACACGGCAGCACGGTAATACCACACGGCAGCACGGTAATGCAACACACACTGCAGCACAGTAATGCCACACGGCAGCACGGTAATGACACACGCGGCAGCACGGTAATACCACACGGCAGCACACTAATGCAACACACACTGCAGCACAGTAATGCCACACGGCAGCACGGTAATACCACACGGCAGCACACACGGCAGCACGGTAGCAACACACCTCGCCATAAGGATGAGGCAGCCCTGGTGGAGGTTGGTTGTCCTGCTCAGGAAGCTCCTCGGTCAGCACCGTCAGGCCCAGGCAGTCGCGGGTGGGCTCTGCAAAGCTCCGTATGTCCTGCGTGTAGGTGTCAAGTGTTAATGCCAGCCCGTATAATGCATACGGTCACAGCTATACTACATGCCGTGGGAAGCCCGTATCCTGCATACAGTCACAGTTATACAACATACCATGGGCGTCCCGTATCCTGCATACGGTCACAGTTATACAACACGCCATGGGCATCCCGCATCCTGCATACGGCCAGTGCTATATACATACAACACAACTAGCAAGTTATATAACTCGAGAGATGAATGAGCTCGTTGATTATTTGTAAGTAGTCCGCAAACTCCCACTCTCTAAAACAACTGTACGGAGTGAGATGCTGCACGTTATGCTGCACCTGACAATGCTGTATGTTATGCTGCACCTGACATTGCTGCACATAATGCTGCACGCGGTGCCCACACGCAGCACCTTCATGCCCAACGCCCCCACAGGAGTAGCACGTAGGCACCCGCGTTGGGTGTTGAGTTCGTGGACGCTGGGGCACTGCCCCTTCTGTCTGTCGGATATAATAAATAACAATAAATAAAAATAACAATAGTAATAACAATAACAATAATATAAATAACAAAAATAACAATCGTAATAATTAATAATAATAATAACAATAGTAATAATAATATGTTGGATCTTGGTCTGACATTTATTTACTGGCAAATGACTGAGCATAAGAAATGGAAGAATGTCATGACAAAAGAATGAAGATTTCAACTGTTTTGCATTTTAATTTGGCAATCAATCATAGATATAAAAATTAGAAAAAGTAGAAAATATACATGCATTATGAACAATGTAATAAATTTATTTTTATTAAAATAAACAAAATGCAAGAAATTAATTTTTATGGCTTCCTGGTGGCAGAAATGTGGATGAAAATATCAGATAATGCCGCCATATTGAGATCTCAAGCAATGAGTTCAAGTCAATAATTTAAAAGCAAAGAAAACAGCCAAAAAATTTACCATTTCTAATGAGAGAATGGAAGTTTAAATATAGGGGAAAATAGCATTAAGAGAAGATGAGTGACTTGGTAAAAAAACGTTATTTACGGACAGATCAGTTTAAAACTTGGTACACATATGTGAAACAAAAATATGAGACAAATGGTATATCTCTCAATGCTGTAGCTTGAAAATCATAGGAGGAGATTGATTTTTGAGATGGCATATTTTGGAAATTTCAATTGTTCAGGGGAGCCAAATAAGTAAAATTTATCGAAAAAAGACAAAAATGCTAAAAAATTGCTTGACAATTCAGCCCCAGCTTCCCATTGCCAAGTAATTGTATATTGAGAATATCATCGCGTGTCTCCAGACTTATTCTTGTTCAGTTTAATGCAAATAATAAGGTATAACTGTTATTTTTCTGATTTAGATATTTCTATAAAATGGTCATTTTACAAAAGTTCAAAATGCCTAATGCAAAAATCTTGCATGTACATCCTTGGTGTTAACGCATCTTGTTTGTAGCTTTCAAACGAGTTAAAACACTTTGCAATTGACGCGAATAATGAACTATATTTATAGTTTTCAAAATAAAAATTGTTATAAAATCATCAATGTATAAGAGTTCGAACAAGCCTTACGAAAAAAATATTGCATGTACATCCAGGGTTGTGGTTTCATTGAACGGCCTTGTTTGCAGCCTTAATACAAGTGCAAAAACTTAGCAATTAACATAAATAATTATCACAGATTTAATCAAATAAATATTTATAAACAATTGTTATAAAATGTTAATTTTATAGGAGTTTAAAACAGCCTCTCGAAAGAACCATGAAAGCTCCCTCATCGCGGTTTGTTGCAGCCCCTTTGTAATAATTCTACCTACAAAATGAAATAAAAACACAGAAAACTTTATTCCTTCATTTTTCATCCTTCGTTTGCTCCTCTTAAATAAAACAAAATAAAATAGCATGAAATGAAATAGTTAGAAAGCAGGAAAAGTGTAGCTTGTATACTGCCTTGCTACTAAACTACCAAAATAGCACTTTTCTCATACATTTTAAGAACATTAAGAGAATATTTTTGAGGAAATTTCCAAGCTGCTGGAGTGACTCACAGTGAAGGCATATCTGCGCCACAGGTCAGGGCAGATGTGCTTGACGTGTCCCTTGTATCCGCATGCCTCACAGCTGTTCCAGGGGCATGTAAAGGGGCAGAAGGCATGAGGCTTCCCTCCACACTGTAAATAAATATATACATAATAGGTATATATATATATTGCTACCCTACATTATTGTAATGCATAAAAGTAGTGAACATTTATCTGTCAATAATATTCAATATATATATTTAAATACAAGGCTTCCCTACACACTGTTATAATAAATAGTTTGCATCAATATATTTTTTTAAAGTAAAAATAACATAAGTGACATTTAGAGACCTACTAAAGAACATAAACCTATTAGTAAAGCAAAATAAATATGGACAAAGCAAATGTACTGTGCCTCAAGCCCTTTAGGTCACATTTATCCTGTAATTTCTGACATCTCATAAGTAGACTGGAGTGTCCATGCAGGAAGGCATCAATGGATTCTACTCCATTTAGTCATCATATTTCAACAAGTCGAGATCCACAAAATATTTATTAATACATATTTTATTTCATTATTCATATATTCTAGTTCACATATAAAGTTTGAGTAATAACAACTCCACCTCATCCACCTTAATCTTAAGAGATTTTTCAATCCACTTTGCAAAGTCAAAAAACTTGACATTTGTGAAGGTCATGAGACACCATCTCTAAATATTGTCAGGTTTCAGCTGCACAGTATCTTCTCCCTGACCCAGCATGATTCATGATACCTACACTACAACATGTAGAAAAAATATAACTCAGTACTCACTGCAGTGAGTGACAGAGCTCATTTTCTCGACGAAAACATGACGTCACGGACGGACAGACAGAGAGACATGGCGAGGACAATATTGTATTTTTTTGTAAATGAGAAAATGCGCTAAAAAGTACTAGTATAAATCCCACACACAGGAAACAACCATGAGGAGGCATATATTATGTTGAACCTCAGCTGGACTGGACAAACCACAGGTGATGTTACACTTGCAGTGATGCAATTCACACACATACAGTAACAAGAATCCTACATAATATTTTACACTATTGTTATGACAACTGTTTTGCATGCATCACAACCCATGTCTTTAACTGAATTTCATTTAAACTCAGAACTAACCCTGAGACAACAGTTGCGAGGACACTTCTCTCTGGTGGAGTGCCTCGTGTCTCCACAGAGTAGGCAGTGGTCAAGGCGTTTGCACTGAGCTATGGTGTGGTCATGGGCTCGGCAGCGGCTGCAACGAGTTGTCGCTTTCTCAAAGTAACGAGGCTTCCGACGACCATAGAGACGATCAGGGTAGTCATCTGCATCCAGCTCCCACTCGATTACGCTATCTGATCATCAGTGACAAATTTCTTGAATATTAATATTATTATAAGCTTGGGTCTGGAGATAAATGCAAACTGATAAATTAATTTCTTCTTTGTGGGACAGTAGTAATTAAAATTTTAAATAATATCAGAGACAAGCTTCAAGTCAACAAATAGGTCTGTCACAACATTAGGCTTGTTTCCAATTGTATTATTTCATTTCATTAAGAGGAAAATTAGGATCAAGCATTTTAAAGTGGTAATAATATATGTTTAAAAATTACTTTTTAAAGACAACACTTCCAAAGAATCCAGTGTCTCCAATCTTACAGATGTATGATGAATTTCTCATTTAATTTTCAAATATTAAAAAATTAATTTTTCTTCACACAAGTGTGCAAAATTTCAGATCAATTAGACAGGTAAAAGTGTGTCAAATATCAGTTATAAGATTTGTAGCTGACAAAATTATTTTTCAATTTTTTTAATATT
This sequence comes from Hyalella azteca, assembly GCF_000764305.2. Lineage (NCBI taxonomy): Eukaryota > Metazoa > Arthropoda > Malacostraca > Amphipoda > Hyalellidae > Hyalella > Hyalella azteca. Next base: position 214,650 of record NW_025940848.1, read on the forward strand.
GAAAAAAAATTTTTTTTTACTTTTTAAAATCATTCATTTTGACATTTGATTCATGCATTGTCTCCAACTTTACACAAGTCTGCAAAATTTCAGATTGATATGATAAGTAGAAGTGTGTTAAATTTTGATTACAAGATTTGTAGCAGACAAACAAACAACAAGAAGTGAAGTTAAAGAGAAGTGTTGTAAGAATATGCATTTAAAAATTACTTTTTAAAGACAACACTTCTAAAGAATACAGTGTCTAATATGGTACACATCTACAATGAATTTCTAATTTTATTTCCATACATTAATGAAAATTAATTTTTAATTTTTTTAATATTAATATATGAAAAAAAAATGTTAAATTATTTATTCTGTCAATCGATTCATGCCTTGTCTTCAACTTTGCACAAGTGTGTGAAATTTCAGATTGGTTGGACAGGTAAAAGTGTGATGAATATCGATAAGATTTGTAGAAGAAAAAATTATTTTTTAAATTTTTCAAATAAAAAAAATTTTGGGGGGATTTTAAAATTATATACAGTATTCTGTTAATTGATTTATGCATTGTCTTCAACTTTATGCAAGTGTGCCAAATTTTAGATCAATTGGACAGGTAGAAGTGTCTTAAATATTGATTATGAGATTTGCAGCAGACAGACAAACAAACAAAAGTGAAGTTAAAGAGAAGTGTTGTAAAAATGGAGTCTCACCAGGCATAGTTCTATGAAGGTCCTCCAGCTCGTAATCTTCAGAAAAATCTGAGTCATAAAAAGATGTCATGTGCTGAGACCAGTGAGGCACAGAAGGGGTTCTGAGGCGCTGCTCTCGGGAACTTGCATAGTCCATCGGCCAATGGGTTCTTTGGCAGGATAATCTCTTTGTCTGATTTTTCTTGCAGTTACTCCCATCAAGGTCAACAGAAAAATTGCACAACATTGAGCCATTTTCTAGACTTTCCCCACCAGAATCACTTGAATCATCAGGAATAAATTTGGTGGGAGCCCAAGTGGGCAACCTCTTACCTGCCCTTGAGGAAGGTTTTATTTGGGATGTTCTCACTCCAAGCTTTCTTTTAACAGCATTAATTTTATTGGATAAAGTGTGGCTAGAATCATTTAGTGCATTGGAAACACTGGAGCTTTCAGCTGTGCTGTCATCTGAATCTATCAATATTACTTCGCATTCATTATTTTTCTGGTGCTTTGCAGACATGTCTTTCAGGCTTCTTTTTGCTGGCTTTTTCTTGGTTCCTGCTGGAGTTTGGAATTCAAATAATTGACTACCTTTACTTATGGACAGGACAGAAAAGGGAGAAGAATTTCTATCCTGAGAAGTAGTTTCATTGAGGAGAGGTGTACTTGAATTGGCATGCATTCCTGGTCTCATTTTTCTTGTAGCTTCCTTAGGAAATTTTTGTGCAGGTACTGATTTTTTGCCTAAAGAAAAGACATAACAGCCGGCAGCGGGACTTGAATCATACCCATTTTGCACTGGAGATAAAGTGTCACTTCCATTTAATCCTGGAGATTTACCACTGATCTCAGCTGAGATTGAAGGTCTTCTGTTGCTTAGATTATCCTTTAATTTACAAATTGAAGAAAGTTCAGGACCTGAAGTGTGTTGAATGTTTTTTAACTTAGCTTTGTGGTGTCTATTAACATCTTCAGATATTTGGTTCAATAGAAGGTAATTTGTTTCATTTTTTAGAAGATTCAAGGCATCTTCTTTCCCTTGAGTGCTCTTGCACAAACCTTGCAAGTTTCTATTTTCTTTTAAAATTACATCAGGATTTGGACTGCATTCTTCTGGATCTTGATGAACAGATTCATTGGCTTTATATTCCTTTTGCTTGTTATCAAGAATTATGTCCAAATTGTTAGTTAAACTAAGTGAGGATTTTTTGTAATAAGCTGGGTCTTTTTCTGAGGTAATTAAATCATCCCTAGAAATAATCTGAGTTTGTGGTGAGCTAAGGCGTGGAGCAAAATGAGGGTTTGGCTCAAAGTAGAGCTCGGAATACATTCTCACTTCCAAGTCACTGTCTTCATTTGAATCTGACTGATGAGAGCCAGGTAACTGACCCACATCAGTAGAGGTGGGGAGTCTCATACTTGCTTATAATCTTCAAACATGCAATATTTACCCTGAAAATAAAAAACATAAAAATTAAGAACTGGCACCAAGAACTAAAAAACATATAACAATATGGTAATAATTCACAATTCTATTTGAATGGAGCATCATGTTCAAACTTAGCTGCAGAGCAGGCATCAATAGCAATTACATGCTAATTAGTGAGAGTGACAGTTTGAAAGAGGAAAGTGATATTTGGAATTGGGTGCGTGGAGCAGGCATTGAATATATCAATTTTCAAAGCTGCAACGGAAGCTTTACTGCCATTTTTGGAACTACAGGATTCTTGCTAAACAAATCATCTCCTTATATTTGTTAAAGATTTTTATATAGAGCCACAAGGTTTTAATTTTAACAAAAATACCGTCACATTCAAGTCAATCTGGAATATTAAGCAAATTTCTAGTAAAATTTAATAAAAACTATGATTTATGGGCAATTTTTACAAATACCTGTGAAATTATGATGTTTTTCTAATTTTTGTATAAAGAAATTAGGCAAGGGACATAATAAGTAAAATTGATATTTTTAGCATTTTTGTCTCATTCATGGGAGATTTCTGTCCAATTTTCTGTAATGATTTGCTATTACAGTATGCCTGCTTACTGCTGCAATACTGCTTGCAAGAATGTCTGAATTTTGAGCCACAACTAGAGCTTTCCTACTTTTTTTGGAGTCACAAGGTTCCTGATAGATTAATTATCTGCCATCTAATTGTTAATAAAAGTGTTGGATTGCACCCCAGCCCCAAACTGGAAAACTAGGCAGAAGCCACCCATGAATTGGATTGCCCTTAAATCTGCCCAATTTCAAATAAATAAGAAAAATTAAGAAAATGGCCGATTGTTACCAGCAATTTATAATAATCACTTGTGAAACAATCATTTTTACCAACAATTTAAGGAGACTCCTGTCTAATATTTGAAATGGCTATAGCCTACAAGATTAAAAAATGTATTGAGAATTTGTCCCTATGGAGCTGCAAACTTTTGGAAATATAAGTGAAAATTCCCATCCTGAGCCTGCTGGCATAAAATATATCCTATGGCCTTTTCCTCATTTCTTCAGTGAAAAATGAGCATAAGGCCTATTTTCACCAACACTTTTTTAAAATTACCCATGAAACAATTGCTTTACCAGCAATCTTAGGAAATTTCTGCCAGTATTCCAAATTAGATTCCTGATAGACAAATTACCTGTAATCTAGTAATCTACTAGTATAGTTAACAAGAATGCACAATCGCATTGTGAGATTATAAATTTATAAAAAATTTGTCACTTGGTCACCACAAGATTTTGTTCCACATAGGAAAATTCCAATCTTGTGCACCTGCAGGCTGCAGCCCTGAAAAGGTTGAGATTGTGCAACTGCCATCATGGTGCAATTAAATATACATTTAAAATTCTCTCAGTAATTTGGGTTTGGTAAACCTAGAACTCAAATTAGAGGAATCATGCCATCAGCCATCAGATCCCATGCTGACAGCTGCTATTACACTGGCTGGCAGCTATGCAATAAAGCTCAGTCACAGTCAGGCTAAAACTCTGCTGTTCAAACAATGAATAAACTATCTTCAACTGCAAAATTGCCCATAACTTAATGCTGTAACAAGAAATCACTAATGTTTGATGATCATTAACAAATTAATAAAAACAAAATTATACCTTAACAGACACTGGTGCGCACAGAAAAACTTCAGCCACAACTTATTTTGACCTCATTTACACGTTTTTATTTGTAAATTTTATCTTGTTTGCTTTTAATTAATAAATGAAGGGCTGATGAGGTGACATGGCAAGCTGTATGGGGGTCAGATGGGGTAAGACAGGACCAAAATCACTAACAAGCCTGTAGCATCTATACCAAGAATAACTAAAAACCCTAAACCTATCGCAAGTTGTATATATGCAATGGGCTTCTAAGCTACAGCTCAGACGTTTTGCATCCAACATAGTTTTCTTTACAGATTAAAAAAGTGAGCTGGTCCCATCTTACCCCACTGGGGTAAGATGGGACCAGGCATGGGGTAAGACAGGACCAACAGGCAATTCTTATGTTACAAGGTTTTTAATAAAAGTACAAATCTGATATTCAATATTATAATCTATAAACACATTATTTGATTAAACAACCACTTGTTACTGTTTTGTGTTGCAGGAAGTCAACTCTAATATCAGTCACATTGGAGTTTTTGTCATGAGAAAACTTTGTTAAGCATAGTAATAGTGGGTTGGCTTTGGTTCATTGTAGAGCACTGTATATTCATGTATATTCCATTAGTGTCATTGTCTGAAAATTTATCAAATTGTTAATAAAACCAATGGATAATAACTCAAGTGTCAGACGTCATGTGTTTTCATGCTAACTGCATTTGTGGTGCACTTCTTCTAATGTCACCCATGCCCTCTCACAGAGTTGTGATAATAATTATTTTTCATGTTTCACACAATGATTTTTCCCCCAGCCAATCTTGAACATAGTTCTGCAGCTCACTAATGGGAATAGACATTCCAATTTTATATATCCCTTTGATGCAATTTAAAATAGTGTACTAAATTTCTCTAATTAAAAAAGCTAACAAGTTATAATGAAGTTTGAGCCATAGATAAAATTTTTGACCAAAATACTCTATGTACTGCACAATAATACATTCATTTAAAAACAATTTTTGACAAACTGTACCTAGGCCCTAGGGTAATAGAGGACCATTTGTGGAGGAAGACAGGACCATTTGTGGGGTAAGATAGGACCACTTGTGGGGTAAAACAGGATCATTTAGTGGTCCCGTCTGACCCCATGTCCAGTCCTTTTTTACCCCATTTTAGAACACATGTCAGGCAGTGATGGTAGCAGGTAGGAATGCCTAGTATGTTTTAAAAGTTGCTTATTACTTGAGGTTACCTGCCTACATCCACAAACCTGGCCAAAAAATTTTTTTCATTAGACAGAGCTTATTTCCCAAACAGGGTTAACTATTTTTGTGACCCTTCTTTACATAGGTTTTCTTCAAAAATTAGCCAGAAATTCATTATTTGCAGACGAGGGTTGCCACAAACACTGAAATGACAGGCAATGATTGCTCTAACATATTCTTTTGTCAAATTAAATTCAGTGCAATTAGAATGCACGCCATGGGCTGGTCCTTTCTTACCCCATGAAGGCTGCAATCCTGTCTTCCCCCATTTGACTACTATAATGCATTTCATGATTATTGAAATAAGTTTTAGACCAAAATATTGAGTAGAATTAAAAAAAAAATACTAGAGTGAAAGCCAAACCAAGTAGTAGAATCAAAATTTACCCAGAAACAATTTAACTTCACTGTGGTACAATTTAAATATTAAAAATAGAGAAGGCCATTGACCAATGTCACTTCAATACCACAAAATTATGTTGACACTTCACTTGTTCAAACTAAAGCAGAAGAATGGGGAACTCAAATTCTCATTTGCCCCCAAGTACCAAGTTCTATCAAAAAATAAATAGAAAATGATCTTTCATGTGAGAATCTCATTGTTCTACTAAATTTTAGATTAGATTAGAGGTTTGATAGTTTTGTTTTTTCTAAATAATCATAAATTATGCCAACTTATGACTGGGCTAAATTCATGTATAAACATTTCTAAATATAACACAATTATTGGATCATGATTTCTAATATGATTTGAAAATTGTAGGTATATACTTAATTAGCAACAAGATAAAGCACTCTTGGATTCGAGATGATGGTGCTTGCTACAAGATTCTCATATAATAGCATATTAATGAGATATGTTGAGAGCAATAATATAAGGTAACATTAAACTTGAGCATAAACTGCATCAAGAATAGAGGAAAATGAACCTTGCACAATGCGAGGTTCATTTACAATGTAATCTTGACTAATAGAAACTGCTTATATATGTCTATAGTCTTGAACTGCGTATATATGTCTATAGTCTTGAACTGTGTATATATGTCTATAGTCTTGAACTGCATATATATGTCTATAGTCTTGAACTGCATATATATGTCTATAGTCTTGAACTGGGTATATATGTCTATAGTCTTGAACTGCGTATATATGTCCATAGTCTTGAACTGCGTATATATGTCTATAGTCTTGAACTGCGTATATATGTCTATAGCCTTGAACTGCGTATATATGTCTATAGTCTTGAACTGCGTATATATGTNTACAGTACAAGTTAACAAAATACTTGACTGAAACTTGATCATTACAAACAAAAGGCCTGGAAAATGTAAAAAATCCATTAAATAAAAGACAAATAAAAAATATCTATCAAACAAGTGACATCTAAATAATTCTATTACAAATTTAATGTACTAGTATAAAATCGAAACATTTTGTCCACAGTCCACTTTTGATTCACCTTTTCATTTATTGTCACTTTAGTCATTCACCTGGAAGAGCACTGTGGGAATGGAAAAGCTTTTCAGCTTGGGTGGAAAGCTTTTTAATGAGTGAACTTCCATTCTTAGAATTCCAGCCTGCACTACAACAGTACAACACATAGTTACGATCGTAGCGTGTAGATCAATACAGCGCATCGGCCATATTGATCGTAAATCGCGATTTATGGAGAAGCATAATTGGCGACCGGCGTCCAGTGTGTCCAGTGGCATCCACCTCGGCATCTTTGGTGCATGAAATCGGCGTCCTCGACCTATGTTGTGCCATGCTCTACAGTCTGGTGCACACTGAGTCTGATGGCAGAACGCAGAATGGCAGTCTACAATAGAAATGCCTGTACCATGGAATGGATCAGAAAATTCAGAACCATCATCAGATCATCAGAATCATCAGATTCAGACATAGGCTAAACCAGAGCTTTTTTAGAATCAGTTCATTTTTAATTTCCTCATTTCCTCAAGATTGAAACCAATTTTTTAAGTATGATAATGCTGGTATCCAGGATACTTTAATGGTCTACATATAGGACTCAAAAATGAACTTGAGGGAGAGTCTAAAAAATTCTCTGCTTTGCCACTATGGATTCAGATTAATGCATAAACCAAGTTTTTTGAACATTGATAATGATAATTAATATTGGTCAGAACTCAGAGCCAAAATTTGTTTGATTATTATTACCATGTAAATGACGTACTAATCATTACAATTTTATTTTCTACCAAGGGGGTGATGAAGGAGGTGATGAACCGATGAAGGAGGGTAGCTAGAAAGTTCAGAGCTGTGGCTCACCGCTCACGTACAATTGAACAGAATATTATTTACGTTTATAGCTGACAGCATAAGTAAGGAAATGCTGTGGCAAATCAAATTATCAAGTAGCAGACTGCAGACTATTACTAGCGTCTAGCATTGACGTTTTGCGCTTAACTTTAGACTTTAGTCTATAATTATAAACGTGTTGAGACGGTTGAATTCGGTCTTATTTTAATTGCATTCACTAAGTAGTAGACTAGTAGTTATGTTCTGGAAAGCAAACTTACTCTAGCGTATTTTATAGTCGGGTTGAAGACTAGTGTCTAGTGGTGACAAAGGAAAGGGCTGATTGACCTCTCTCAGAATTCAGAAAACACAGGCGAAGGAAATATAGTCCTTCGATTATTTCGACCGTCGTCGACGACTGGGCAATGCTGAGTTATTTGACTTATTTCAGTCGTCCCGTCGACGACAGCGACTGGTTTACCTTCCTGGATTTCTAGATTGGGTTTAAGCATCAGCTGACGGATACACCGGAGATATTAGAGATAATCACATTACTTTATGCAAGTCTTTACTGAGATAAAAACAATAAATTCGTTTTTTAATGACAAAATATATATAAAGATACGCTTTTATAGAAAAAAATTCTGAAAATGAGCAAATAAATTTATTCATAGAAATTTATTAATGTACGTTAAGCTATTGATATACAACTTCCAGCCGTTACATAAAGTAGACCAAATCAAATTTCGTTTAAACTTTAAAACACCAACACTTCGAATATAACAACAACAAATCAACGAAACTGTACACAATCGTTGCATTTCTAAAAGATCAGCGAAGTCACGCCTATGCTGCATGTGCTCTCGTATAAAACAAGTCATAATGCAGTGATGGATACAGTGCCTGTACACGGGAACAGTACCGGCCGCAAGTTGATATGCCGATGGAACTGTCCAAGCTACTAGCCTGAATGGGGGTTCAGCTGCTTCGGTGGCATGTGACGAGACGCGGCTGAGAGGAGCAAGCATGTTTGCTTTTCTTCGCTGAGAGGCGGCTCGTTCTCAGGGCTAGCTACTCAGGGCTGATTCAGCCATGGTGACAGTATCTGTGTCGCTCTTTTTCTGCCTGGGGTCAAGTGAATCATGGCTTGTTTGAGCGACAATGGCTCTATGAACCCAATAAAGTGGAGTCCAGACGATATTCAATTGTTCTTGGAGATATTCCAAAAGTATGAACTAGTGTGGAATGTTCGCCATGCTGGTTACTCCAACAAAAATGAGTAGAGAAACTAATATTTTGAAACTGAAAGAAGACCTTATTAGTCAGGGTTTAGTTGTTCCCGACGTTGCATTTTTAATGACTAGAATATTGAGTATAAAAACGACGTACAGACTCGAGTTGTTGAAGATGATCTCGTCAAAAACCAGCGGAGCTGGGGCAAATGACGTTTACGCGCCCCAGCTACCTTGGTTTAAAACGGCGGACACACATCTGAATGGCAAAGTTTTGCACCTCCTCACATAGAGCTAAAGCAATTTCCTCAATGGCTTCATCAAAATTCTTTGCAAACTAATCCTCACTTAAACTTTTTAGACCTCACTCGACGGCTTCTAACGACGCACTGGCGGGCGCGAACAAGAAGATTTCGGCACCTTCTACTGTCCTCGTGTCTGAGCTTACTTGCCGAATAAACACCAAGCGGCAGACATTTGCCAGATCTACTTCTGGCCTGTACTGTCTCCGTGTACAAGCACCTAAATGAATATGAATCAGAGTTGATGGAGAAGTCTATAAACCAACAGAGTTAGTGCCGTCTATGCGAGGTTAAGGATGCTCTTCATCGTATCTTGACGCGTTGCCCTGATTATTGGATATAGGGCAATATTGTGATACAATGTCTCGCGGCAGTCACGCGAGACATTTAAGGCCCAAGCGGACAACCCACAGCAGATGGAAACTCACTCATGGAATCCAAGCGACACTACATTTGGCAAATGCGGCCTAACTGCGGAAACTTGATTGGCTTTAGTTGCCGGTGATTAAGAGGCGTACCTGGTACCAGTTAATTGTAGAAATACGGTTACAAATAATAAAGTCAAGGCAACTGAACTTGGCAGTAGTTAAAGAATTTTGGATAGCTTTAATGAATTTTTACATCCGAAAACTTTCACACTTGCAGTGTGTCTAATGTCATCCAAATATTTTTTGTTGTACGTACACAAGTCGTTAGATAATTGGTTGAATTGAGTGTAATTCGAGTTGCTTTCTTGACAATTCAAGTTATTTTTTCCCCTCAGGCGTGCTTCGCAAACCTCGCAAGTTTTGTTTTCCATTAAGATCACATGGGAATTTGAATAGCATTTTACTTGATCTTCATTAATAGCTTCTTGGGCATTTGATTCCACTCCATCGTTTTCAAGTTATTGGATGTAAATGATTTCTGAGACCAAATTATAGTTCTGTCGCATAAGCTTGGTCTTTTATTAAGACGATAGGTTCGTTTGAATGTATTTTTTTAATGCCTAAATTTATGATGAATCAGGCCAACTGCATCAAGGGTTTGAGACTCTCCTTTCAGGCCACCAGTGAGCAGTCAGATGAAGGAACAATAATTGAAGGATCTATATAATTCATCGCGTGCATATGAACAGACTTCACTGCATTACTGCTTGCTACCTGCACACAAACACATCCTGTTAGTTTATAAACACTGGTGTGAATAAATTATAAATAGCGTTTTCGCTATTAGTGTTTCAGCTATCATTACTATCCAGACTGCGAAATGAATTGCAGAAAATTGAATGCAATTGAAATTAACACGTTAATTGATACCAAAAATACTTTCACGGCCTTTGCCCGAAATTTTTTTTCGATTGTATCTTCAACTATATAGTGAAATTTAGAAAATAGGAAAAATTTGAAGTTTTAAATTAGACTTGTGCATTGTTTACTCGAACAGCGCAACGCGTGTTGCGAGACTATGACTGATGCAACATGGATCACATCACGACATGTGCATTGAAGGCATTGAGTTCCACTTATTTATGATGCACAGCTGTAGGCGTCGGTTGACGTGAGATTATTGGTCTTAACAATTTCACAGCATTGTATTCTGTTATTTATAATATTCCCATTACATTACCCATAAATAAACATATATTTGAGACACAATTGTGAAAACAAGCAAAATTTTTATGCTATTATTACAGATGATAAAAAGCAGGAATCATTGAGATGAACTCAATGAGTTTCTGAAAATGTTCTGAATACAGTGCTATAAAAAATACGCAGCTCACGAGAGGAAGGTACTTCGCAAGTGAAAAAGCTCATTACAGTTTCAAACAATCGACTCACTATAACGCAATTTTCCCAATAATATAGGCAACCATACAAAAAATCGTGCTTAATATTTGGTTCGAAAAACTCACTTGCTAAGAAAGTTTCTAGTCATGGCGTCGTGTTGTCGTTGTCGGGCACCGGCGCGGGAACGCACGCGCTCCTCGATACTACCGCCGGCCGCCGTGGCCAGCTCGGCACTGACGAGGAACACAGCAGTGGGTAATATTTGAGGGCTAGTAAATATTTCGATTGGACGAGAATTATTTGGGCTAGTCCTAACATATCAACCCCCTTAACACTTGTTCAGACAACTGTGTGTACAATTTATGCAACTATTTAATATACTGACAGTTATTTTTAAATTACAATTATTCCTACTAGATTAATCAGATATGCTGCAAAATATGTTCAGCTATGCAAAGTGATTCATACACCAACTCACCATTACCAATATTTACAGAACAATGCGACATTCTTGCAAGTCAAGTTATGAGTGAACATCACTACCTACTTTACGTAACTTCATACATCATGTAACTACTCTATGTAACTTAGTACATCATGTACCTACTCTATGTAACTTAGTACATCATGTACCTACTCTAGTAGCTTAGTACATCACATACCTACTCTACGTAACTTAGTACATCACGTACCTACTCTAGCAACGTAACTTTGTACATCACGTACCTATTCTACGTAACTTTGTACATCACGTACCTACTCTACGTAACTTTGTACATCATGTACCTACTCTACGTAACTTTGTACATCACGTACCTACTCTACGTAACTTTGTACATTACGTACCTACTCTGCATAACTTAGTACATCATGTTCCTACTCTACGTAACTTAGTAAATCATGTAGACCTACCTACCCTGCGTAACTTGTACATCATGTAACTACTTTATGTAACTTAGTACATAAAGTACCTACTTTATGTAACTTAGTACATCATGTTCTCTCTCTACGCAGCTAAGTACGAAAATTTTTTCACTGACAACATAGAGAAGAACAGAATATGTGGTCTAATAAAGTAATTAATATAGCGCGCGCGAGTTGATGTCTTTTAATACAGTAAGAGTTGCTGTGTAATACCACAGCAGGTGTACTTAGCTGTGTAATAACACAGCAGGAGTAGTTAGCTGTGTAATAACACAGCATGAGTACTTAGCTGCATAATAACCTAGCAGGAGTTGCTGAGTATCAACACAGCAGCTGTCACTCACGTGCGCAAGGCTCTGGGGTCAGCCAGCGATCGCTCCTCGTCCAACTTCTCCTGGGCGTAGCGCTGCACAAGTGCTTCTATGGACATCATCACGTCTATGGACATCATCACGTCTATGGACATCATCGCGTCTATGGACATCATCACGTCTATGGACATCATCACGTCTATAAGCATCATTAAGTCTATGAGAATCATTGTGTCTATTGCGCTCGTCACTATCCTTTCTGCAATTCAGCCCACCGTTGGGATATGAATTATAATGACCAAATTTTAATCTATTTAGCTCCTGCTTTTGCTCGTTAGGAAATGATTGCCGATCCAAAGAACGATCCACATTTTTGTTTTCCAGTTCCTTGCCCAGATTTTTGTCAAATTCTTCCTTCCTCTTGGGCTTTTTAATTCTTTGTTCTTCTTCACTGTCACTTTCAGAGCTTGAGCTTCGTTTACGTTTTTTCTTTTTGTTCTTTTTAGTTTTTTCTTTCTGTTTCTTCTTGTCTTTCTTTTTTTTCTTCTCATTTGATTTCTATAAAAATGAAGATTATTATTTTTGGTTTTTTAATCATCACATTATAGTTACCTAGAATATAAATATTTCACTGCAGTGCCTTCACAGACCTAAATGTTGGCTTGCACAATTATTTGTTAACACTTAGTTTACCTTTTTCTTAGAAGCTTTTTTGTTTTTGCGGCGTTTGGAGACGCTTTCTTGGTCAGTGTCACTAGAATCGCTGGAAGAGGAAGACGTCGCTTCTGTGATGCTCTTGATCTGTGGAAGGCCAAATTAAAGTCACTGTTTGCATTCAAGGGGGAGGTGGGGAAGTAATCTCACAATTGCATTTCAGAAACTTGCTCAAAATTTTCAAAAGCATGTATTCAATTAATGCCACAAAAATAATTATGAATATATGTAGTGAATGTCCCCAAAATTCTTAAAAATTAAAAATTGGTTAATGATTACATGAAAATAACTTAATTAAAATAATGAATTTGGCAACAAATTCTTGGGTTTATTTTAAATAGATCTCAATGTATTAAACCAAAACCATATTCTTATCATATAAAAAAATAAGTAATCCCTTATTTAATTTTTATTAGACAATTACCAAAAGCTGAAGCTGCTTCCGCTTGACAGGATTTTCAGTTATTTCCCTGCGGGTGAGCTCTTCCCGCTTACGGATTGCCAGTAGTGGGTCATCCAGGAGTTTGCGTCGCATGTCAACCTCAACAAAGAAAGATACAATCATTTTCAAAAATTGCAGAGCTATTGTTTTCTTAGCTATTATGCAAGTGCTAAATATAAGTAATTAAATGACTCAAAAACAACAAATTGATATCATACCTGAATTACAGCAGCTCCAGGCTGGTCATCTTCTGGGCGTCGTCTGGCAATGCAGTCTGGCAGAATCTCTGTCATGGAATTGCATGTCAATCACAAACAGCATCAATAAACACATTAGTTTACCTCAGTACTCCAAATGCAGATAAAGCATGGGTTGGTAACTTGGTAAGTTCAAAATAGGATTCTCTAAGATTGTTTTCATATTGACAACATAACCTGTGCACTGTTACCAGTGTATTATTGCAAGTTAACAGCTAAGAAAATATTTTTGCTCTGATTTCATTGAAGAACATTTTGAAGAACTTTGCTGGTGACTAAAAGAAGTAGGAGCTAAAAAAGCAAAGCAAAAGATTTCCTCTCCTTAGCTCATGAATTACACATTTTTCTTAAAATCGGCATCCATATAACTCCTAATAACTGTATATTACTCAGGCTACAATTTGCTATAAAAAATTCAAGTAACAAAAGAAAGCAAACACTAGAGATAAATGCTATGCAATTATTATACAACAAATATTTTTACCATGCAAAATCAACAAGAAATTTGATAAAACATGATTATCACTACCATATTCGATTATGTGGGAAGACTTGGGTGGCTCCTCTGGTTTGTTGCTGTCAGCTTGGTTCAACAAATCCAGACTGGCATCCACCTTGCGGCCCAGCAGGTACTCTTCTCGAGACACATGACCACCTGGGCCCTAAAAACACGCATTATTTAGTCAGACTTCATACTTGATAACCAAAGCAAAGATTTTTTTTAGACAACAACTATGTAATATTTTATTTTTCAGTCAATTTGAACATGGAATTTCCAATATATGTATATTGGAAATTCCAATATACATATATTGGAACATATACATATATTGGACATAATGAAGCAATTAAATTTTAATGATATTTAAAATATTGACATGGGCATGGAGCAGCAAAATTTTGGTGAAATTTAATGTTTATAGTCTTGTCATGAAAATGACCTTTATTCATTTTAACAGACAACAAGAAACAAACTTTGCAAACACAAATTAAAAAATCCAAATATTTCTAGAGAGTTGAGAGTAATGTCATGTGTTTTTGTTTGATTGAAGAAATGGCGGATAGCACTTTGCAAACATGTCTTTTCATAAAATTTTCAACTTTCACAATCCGCAAAACTTCAATGCTCCGGCTAAAATATCCTGCAGAACATAATAACGACAAGTCAACTCAAAAAGTTTCCTTCAGGATCACATAGTTGCGGTCACATCAGAGCGGCCAGACTGCATTAACACATATTCTGTTGCCACTTGAGTGAAGACAAATGTTAGTGTTGCTGGTTTTACTGTTTTTAGGGTAAAATTAGAGATTTGGGGGTAAGACATGAATGGGACTTGGTAAATAAGTTCACGGCTCATAGATGTAGATGGCTTTTCATAGCCAAGATATGGACAGAGGTGGGCAGTAGCGCGCTACCTGTAGCGGCTGATACATTTTCAGTAGCAGTAGCGGTGCTACATTTAAGCAATTGTAGCAGAAGCGGTCGCGCCCACTACATATTTAAGTAGCAATATGAGGTTCTGCCGCTGCAGCGCTACCGCTACATTTATAGATAAAGCCTTTAGATTTTACTTTATAGTATTTTATTATTTAAAAACAAGCATGATACATACTCAATATAAATTACAGAATAAAACTGTATGAAAGATTTTGGTGTAATGTTGTCAACCTCAGCCTGTTACTAGTGTCAACATGGTAGTTGTTGAGGTGGGAAGTAGCGCGCTACATGTAGCGGCCGCTACATCTTCAGTAGTGGTAGCGGCGCTACATTTAAGCAATTGTAGCAGTAGCGCTTGCTTCATTTAGAGCATGTAGCGGTAGCAGCCGCTACATTTCAAAGTAGCTCTGGATATGGAATTCATGGCTCAAAGAAATGGAATCACAGCTGGCAAACCCATAAAACTGTGGCTCAAAAATCCATCGTGGCTTGCAAAGTAGATATATTCCATGCCCGATTGTACACCTGTGCCCTGTACAGTGTACAAGGGCTTGGGGCCTTGCTTACGCCAGGCCAATCCACTGATGCTGAAACTGGCATTTGGCACCATATCCTGCAGTCTTGGGTATGGATTGCATATACAACCCATTCTTTTTCTTATTTTTCACTGAATAAATTAGAAAAAGGCCATAGGAATCAGGTATGCAGAGTTTGCTGGAAACATTGCCAAGATAAGTACTTTTAGCGCAAAATGTTGCCAGCCATTTTCTGCATTGCCAGGTAATTCTTAATAAGAAAATGCTGCAAACAACTTTGATAGTATATCCCTTACTCTCCACGCACTGCAAACTTACACTCATTGCAACTGATTCCCAGACAAGCTTCACTGCATCCAGAATCCTGTTCCATCCAAAGTAGGGTAAACGCGGTATATTCCGACATCGTGGGTAATTCTGTCACCTCTTTACTTTTTCCTTTATATTAAGCTTTGTTTTAGTTCCATGCGTACGTTGATGGTTGAAATGGTGACGTCATACATTTGCATGTCAAACTACTGCCAAAACACTAGGTCTTGGAAATCTAGCGGGGAAATATTGAGATCCAAAGAGAGACGATGCACGCTACCCAGTGAGATCATCAAAAAATGTGTCAAATTTGACAGTTGACCTTGCTCTACCAAATAGTGAATAACTGTTTGTATAGGAAGAATATTATGGTTTGAGACTTTTAAATACATCTGTGAATATATTAGGAATCCTTTAAGTATACTTGTATTTGCTGATTTCAAGTGGTAAATAAATCAATAGATGATTAAGTTGAGAAATGGATTTAGACACATGAAAACTAATTCTGTCACAACTTGAATTGGACACACACAGATCGTTCCAAGCTGTGTACAAAAATTAAAATTTGCTTAATTAAAAGCTTAATAGTTGTTAATTAAAAGCGTAATTAAGTAGTGTTCAATATTCATTAGTGTTCTAATTCAAAGCCGTGTTGTATTCCAATACAGCTCACACAGCGAACGGAATTCGAACACGTGGATGATGACATTACATATCAGTAGAATTTGAAGCGCGGACGGAATATAGGGATTTGGTAGGTTTCCATTCTAAAGGCCTTTAAATAAATATGGCAACATTTTGTGACGTTTCGTTGTTGCTGACACGTAGTGTGGTGTCTTGAGAGTCACATAAAGCAAACAGAACTTGAGTAACGCATACAGTTATTTTTTATAGTTTTTCATTTCTCGATGCGTCCTTAATGTGATGGAATATACCGCATTTAGCTATGGGAAACCTTACTATGTGAGCTTGCGGTCTTTCAGATTTGCAATAATTTCAAAGTAATTTCTAAAATACAATAATTTCAATCCAAATGTGTTGGCAAGATATTCTGAAGGCATAAATTTTGCTGCAGATGCATTGCCAAAGATCTTTTGATATTGACCCACTTTTAGCACCCAGGCTTTTTACTAGATATTATTGAAAATTTTTGCCCTATTCAATATTCCTGAATCCTGATTGCTGAGTAATATGTAAAAATTTTCCAATCTTACCTTGCTTGGCTCATCGGAAAATTTATAAATAAGTAGCATATAGATCAATCCTAAAACTACATAGAAGTAAACTAAATGCTCTACTACCTAGAAAATTCTATAATTTTAAAGCAGCATAGCTATTTTATCATTATAAGTAAGCCATACCCAGGATGGTGCCGTTTTCCGCGGATTAATCTGACGTAAACGAGGCTCCAAGCCTTCTACTGGCGTACAATGCGGCGTACAAAGAGCTAAAATGACGTTATTGGCGCACACGCCCGGCGTACGTCCGCATCTGGCTTGTCTCGACGTAATGTGTTGTATAGTGATATGTTGTGATGGGTGCAGTGCTGTTGTGCAGTGATATTTTGTGTTGCAATGTGTTGTGTTGTTAATACCATATTGTTAGCGTTACCATATTTTGTGTTATTTGCTTGTGACGATCATTAAGCATCGGCCACTTTGATCGCAGAGAGCGCTCATCAGTGTTGATCATTGGGCATCGGCTAAAACGATCGTAAATCGCGTGCGCTTGTGTCAATCATTAGGCCAGGCTGGAATTCTAAGAATGGAAATTCACTTATTAAAAAGCTTTCCACCCAAGCTGAAAAGCTTTCCCATTCCCACAGTGGCAGTGCTCTTCCAGCCTTCCAGGTGAATGACTAAAGTGACTATAAATGAAAAGGTGGATCAAAAGTGGACTGTGGACAAAATGTTTCAATATTATACAAGTACATTAAATTTGTAAAATAATTATTTAGATGTCACTTATTTGATAGATATTTTTTATTTGTCTTTTTTTTAATGAATTTTTTAAATTTTCCAGGCCTTTTGTTTGTAATGATCAAGTTTCAGTCAAGTATTTAGTTAACTCACAGACTGAGGCAGCTCATTGGTGTTTTGTTCTTTCGTTTTTCTTCCGTTCTGCTTTTGCGGAAAACGTCGCCTCACAGAAAGCATCGTTGGCACTGCATAGCCGAAGCTTCTGGAAGGTTGACTGCGTCGCCGAAGCTTCGGGAAGATTGGTAAATGGCGTTGGCAAGATCTTCAAAGAAGTAAATTTGTCTGCTAATTCGTCTCCGAATATCTTTCAAATCTTTATCACTCTCTGCATAGTGGTGACAGCTTTGCCACTATGATCAATCGTAAAGTAGTGGTGCCTGTGTCGATCATGCAGCTTTGCCGAGGGGTTAGGTACACTTCCGTTTGGCGTTTTTAGCAAGCATATTGGCAACTTTCTTCCCTGGCGTACTTCCGAAAAGTTATTATGCAAAGTTATTATTTTTGATCTGGCACTTTTTATCCTGGAAGTGGAAGACAAAGATTAGAAATAAATAATAAGTTTGGACTTTGGACTCAGGGTGGCCTAATTTTATGAAAAATTACCTTGTACATCCAGTTCATAGAAACATTTTCATTCTCTTTTTTATCCTTTGACATAATTGCTATATTGAATGTCACCAGTTATTCGGCAGTTAATATCGTTTATCAGAGTATAATAATAATCAGACTGTAGGAGTAGACCGTAAAAAGAAGGCCGAAGAAAGGGTCGAAGACTTGAAGTTCAACCAAAACCCATAGCTAGCCTAGCCTTAGTAGCCTATGTCTGCCCTATGATGGTGATGCCTATCCTGCAAGCCTTCAGCAGCATAATGGAATGTTTACAACTTTACCGATCTTGCTCCTAAACCACGGAATCGTGCATATGCGAAGTCGACGTTGCATTTCTAAACGGTTAGTATAGTATAGTATCTTTGGCATTAAAGAATAGGCCTGTCGCCGATTCTTGTACTTTTCTTGACAAGACTGGCCTTTTGATCAGATCTTTTCAACGGACGGTAGATTAAAAATCGCTCCTAGATAACAACTGATATCCAGAAACCGAACCGACACTTCAGCGAACTCGCCTGCGAACTCGATTGCGAACTCGAATGCAAAACCTAACTTCATTTTCAACTCAGGCACTCATAAATCCGTCAATTATGAACGGATTTTATTCAAATTTCAAATATAAGTAGATAATATCAGTAATTTGTGGACGGAATTTTTTCAAATTTTTACATTTATTACTTTTTTATTATCACGGAAAACCTAACTTCACGTTAACCCGCAGGTTAGGTCCTAGTCAGGTCAAGTTTCAGTATTTTGTGGCATTAACAAAAAGTAATTGACGTAAAAATCTGAAATAAATCCGTCCACAAATTACTGACATTATCTACTTATATTTCAAAGTTGAATAAAATCCGTTCATTATTGACGGATTTATGAGTGCCTGAGTTTAAAATGAAGTTAGGTTTTCCGTATTAACAAAAAAGTTATTGAAGTAAAAATTTGAATAAATTCCGTCCACAAATTACTGATATTTTCTACTTATATTTCAAATTTGAATAAAATCCGTTCATTATTAACGGATTTATGAGTGCCTGAGTTGAAAATAAAGTTAGGTTTTCCGTATTAACAAAAAAGTTATTGAAGCAAAAATTTGAAAAAATTCCGTCCACAAATTACTGATATTATCTACTTATATTTCAAATTTGAATAAAATCCGTTCATTATTAACGGATTTATGAGTGCCTGAGTTGAAAATGAAGTTAGGTTTTCCGTATTAGCAAAAAAGTTATTGAAGCAAAAATATGAAAAAATTCCGTCCACAAATTACTGATATTATCTACTTATATTTAAAATTTGAATAAAATCCGTTCATTGTTGACGGATTTATTAGTGCCTGAATTGAAAATGAAGTTAGGTTTTGCATTCGAGTTCGCAGGCCAGTTCGCACGCGCGTTCGCTGAAGTGTCGGACCGGTGCGCTTCAGCTGCTAAGCTATCTCGAGCCGAATGTCACGTTGGGCATTATGGGCTAAGAACATATTGCATCACATGTATTCAGCGTTGACCAGATCATATACAGTCGAACATGTTTATTGCTCTCAGGTACTCTACGAGGCGGTCAACATTATAGCTCTGCCACTCGTCCAGCAGCTTCCTGCGGAAGATGGGGTAATGATCCCGGTGGGGGACTTCATCATTCCAGGGTGGTGTCTCTTCAGCCGCTGCGCGGCGTGAAAGTTCATCCGCGGCCTCGTTGCCCGTTATCTTCACATGACCGGGGACCCAGCAGAATGTAATTGTCTTTTGGCGCGTGTGGAGTCGGATAAGCCATCTATGTATGGTGGCTATCAGGGGATGCGGTGAGTTGTAACATAAAATCGCCTGAATTGCACTCAGGGAGTCGCTGAATATGCAGATCTCCATGTTTGTGCTCTCCCTTGCAATTGCGATGGCACACAGGATGCTTTCAGCACCTTGAATCCTGAACTTAGATATCATTGCGGCGAAAATAAACCCAACCTGTTTCTCAGCAGAATTGGAATCCCTTAAGATTGGAGTTGGATTCAATCAACATTAATGGAAAATCTCAAGAGATGAGTACGAATCAAAATGATGCGATTTGAGGCCACAACAGTTGCATGCATCCAACAAACATTATTAATAATATAATTTTCTTCAAGCCTCACCAAGAGACGGAACTTGAAAAATATTCCGAGGCTTATTATACTACTTGTCTCATCACTGTAATTATGTTAGGTTGAATTCTGTCGCCTATTTGATTTACCAATACTTCTAATATAAGGTATGTAAAGACCTATTCTAAATTTGTATTGCTTTATTGAACGACAATATTAGCTTAAATTAAAGTACAAAATTTCATTCCGATTATACGTTGGTGGTTTGAAGAACTACAAAACTTGGTGCACCGAATACTTTTGCTGCACACAGTTCGTAGGACACGAATCACGCAAACTGAAGGAAATGAGATGTTTTTTGGGCATATATATCATATTTATGGTCACATATATAATATGAATGGTGGTTGACAACCACCATTGCTGCAGCACACGAACTGCGTCCTAGAGGAAACTTAATTTTCCGACAAACGCCTTGGTGTGAGAAGCAACGACTCAAACCTGCCTAGATGCTGGTAGATGGTACATACTTACTAAGGTTGAACCATACTATATACTAGTTCAACCATGCATACTTAGTATCCAGTATATGGAATGTTTGTCTCTACTGGAATGCAGCGACTTAAATCACAGTCGCATTTACCATGCTGCTGTAAATGTTTAAGTGACGATTACCGATCTAAATTAAGTGGTTATTTGAATGATCTTCATTTGATTGGAACCTAATTGCAATAAAAAGAAGGGACACAAACAGTTAAACATGACTAGTAAACAGACATGAAGTTAAATGGCATTCCGCTGTAAAATAATGTAAATCAAAAATTAAAGATGGGAATAAAAAATGATGGTACGATAGTGAACAGCCGGACAGAAACATAATATGAACAGTTCGATTCGTAAGAAAATAGGCAATCACGAGCATAAACGCCAAATTGTTAGGACTCCAGATCCCTCATCCAATGAAAAAATTACGTTATGTTTTGCAGGATAACTGCACCGCCCCTATTCTTCCCACTAAAATGTATAATTTCCTGCCTAACGCAGACTTTCGACGCTCAATTACTTAATTACACAAACTTATGGAGGAAGAAATGATTGAACTTCTCCAGAGGGCATCACCTGCTGTGGGTGCCCACGTCTCTACCCAAGGGGAGCCTCACCAGGTGTAAGGTGTGGGGGAAGGAGGGGCTGCGCCTCACGGGGAGCAGGTGACAAGAGAGGCGCACGTTGGGCTTCAGGAAATGAGGACACGCCTCAACCTGGTGAATGATAAAGACAATTTGAAGATGAATAATGCAGTTGAAATGAATGATGTATGCGTGGACATGCACAACGCCCCTGAGACGTTTTCTTCGTCAGGGGCGGGCTATATAAGGGCTGAGCTCGTCAGTTAATCATGTATAAAAGCAGCTTCATCATGGTTTTAAATGATAATTTACGAAAAATTTTTCCATATTAATGTTGTAGAGAAGTTCAGTTAGTGTAGCGTAACGAAAATCAGTTCAGCGCCGGCAGCCAACGCGCGCAGTGCGGTCCTGCAGCCTCGGTACCACGCTGGTCTTGATGGCATTTGGGAGCGACTCGTGGACTTCATCATCTCACATAAACTACGTGGTCATATACTATTAAAAATATATAGCACTTTAAATGATATGAGTATATGCATGAAGTGACTAAGAATGTGAGGTTATATTACATTATATGCAGAATATGAGGTTATAAGATAATGCAGCTATGGTGGCAGGACGATAGTGTACTCACCTGGCATGCATTACGGAGGAGGCGCGATGTGGGGTTGTACCTGCGGGATAAACAGGAGTGATAACCATGGAAATAATTAGGGTTAAACGGATTATGTTCATAGAACAGAATTTAAACATAAACAAGCTGTGAGTGTTCTGCGATGTTAAGAATCGGCGACAGCCTATGGCCTAATAAACGCTGAAACCGCTATTACTTTTATTATTATAAAAGGGGAAAGCCAGGAGATAAATGTGAGTAATAAGTTGAACAGAAAATACATGGAGACTTCAGCAAACACGAGTACATGAGAGCAATAACAAAATGATGATAGACAGTGGTAAGTGAGCGTGAACGGTAAATAAAGCTAAACAGCTATAATTTAGGTTCATAACCCTGGAAATAATTAGAGTTAAACGGATTATGTTCATAGAACTGAATACAAACATATACAAATAAAAATTCTAGAGAAGGATGCGGCAATGCCGATAGCAGCTGCCAAGTCATCTTTTTAAGCGGCATATAAGATGCTGTCGTGGCTTCTGTTGTCCCCCGTAATTGGGCTGAGTCATCATGTCGTGTCCCAGTCTGAGCAGCCCGTGACGAATAAGAGAGTAAACAATCAGCCTGCCGTGTGGGGCCAGTCATGTACGTGACCTAAGCCACCCCAGGCGCCACGAACTGTGATATGCGAATGACTGGAACTAGTTTAGTTAGGCCTGAATATTTCTGACTGCTTAATTACATGTGGAGGTGACACAATTACACGCAAGAACATGAATAACAGTGAACATGAACAACAGTGAACATGAATAACAGTGAACATGAATAACAGTGAACATGAATAACAGAGAGCATGAATAAGACTGAACATCAAAGTATCAAAGAGCTGGCGACGTCTTCAGCGCCAGGATCCGACGGAATTCCGGCAGTGCTGTTGAAGAAGTGTGTTGGAGCACTGAAGGCTCCGCTCACAATGCTCTGGAAAGCCTCGATAACAGAGGGAATTATCCCTGAGGGGCTCAAAGTGGGACTGATAACGCCAATCCACAAAGGAGGTCCGAAGGACAGACCCCAAAATTACAGACCTGTGACCTTGACCTCACATGTGATCAAGGTTTTTGAGAAGGTAGTGGCCACGAGGCTTGTCCAGTACATGGAAGAGGCTGACCTGTATAATACTGGACAACATGGTTTCCGGAGTAATCGTTCCTGTTTTTCGCAGTTACTGGAGCACCATCACCGTCTAGTGGCCCAGTTAGAAAAGGGAGCTAGCGTGGACGTGGTATACCTAGACTTAGCTAAAACTTTCGACAAAGTTGACCATGGGGTGCTCTTTAGAAAGCTGTTGGGGTAGGAGGATGTCTGTGGAGGTGGATCCACAACTTCCTTATAAAGTACAAGCTGTCGCTATTGGAAACTCAAGGTCGAGAGAAGCAAGAGTGAAATGCCGAGTGCCACAGGGCTCGGTGTTGGACCGATCCTCTTCCTCATTCACATTGCCCACATCGACTCGGAACTCACTTACGCATCTACATCGTCATTTGCAGATGATACCAGAGTGCTGATGAGGATTATAGATAACCTAGACAGCGAGAGGTTACATGATGACTTGTCGACAATCGACGATTGGGCCCTAGTGAATAATATGCACTAGGGCCCAATCGCGATGGGGCATCAGGATGCCCCATCGCTACTTGGTATCAGGAATTGAGGCACAGAAATTGAGAAGACACTCGGAGATATCAGAGTGTTGATGAGTACCTAAGCCACGTTTGATGCCCACATCTAAGAAATATTTACGCGAAGCAGACAACAAATGGGATGGATCTGGCGGACATTTTGAACGAGACAAGCAGCACCAATGATTACAATCCTTAAACCCCTCGTGCTCCTCAATCTTGAGTATTGCTGCCAGCGTTGGGCGCCGCTCAAGACTGGTGCGGTACGGAAACTGTAATCAGTCCAGCGGACCTTCAAGTCCCGGGTGAGCGCTATGAGAGAGCTGGAGCTGAACTGCTTGGAAAGGCTGAAACACCTGGAACTGTACTCACTGGAGAGTGGAGAGGAGAAGAGAAAGGTATATCATACTGTACACTTGGAAAATGATAACCGGTCTGGCTCCCAACTTTGAGAGTGAAACCTCCAAAATAGCGATATGTTACAACGAAAGGAGAAGTACAGACTCTTCGTGAGGGATCACTGTCCGTGGTAGGACCGAGGCTCTGTAATGCCTTGCCAAAAGGGCTGAGAGGAGGGGAGTTCACCTTTGCAAGTTTCAAGAGACGACTGGACAAGTGGTTGAGAAAGATCCCGGATTGTCCAGTAATGGGAAACTACCCTCGGCAAGTGACAAGCAACAGCATCTTGCATCAGCGTGCCCAAAGGAGGGCAAATAGACGGAACACGTCCAACGTGATATCCGGGACCCGAGGGCGGGGTGACCTGCCTAGCGACGACTCGGAGACGGAGGACGACAAAGGCGGCGCATCAGCGTGACCTTGGACTAAGAAAACCTAAACTCATTATAAGATAATAAGGTCATAAAGACTGAACACGAATATCAGTGAACATGAACTGCCTCCAGCACTACGGTGCATAATTTAACAGCATATAACAGCATAATTGTTATTTCATGTTCACTGATAACAGTGAACATGAAAACAGTGGACATGAAAAACAGTGAACATGAATACCAGTAAACATGACAGTGAAGATGAATAACAGTGAACATGAACAACAGTGGACATGAACAACAGTGAACATGAATAACAGTGAACATGAACAACAATGAACATGAATAACAGTGAACATGAACAGTGAACACGAACAACAGTGAACACGAATAACAGTGAACATGAATTACAGTGAACATGAACAACAGTGAACATGAATAACAGTGAACATGAACAACAGTGAACATGAATAACAGTGAACANATTTTTCAGACTACAAACACAATCAGCAGTGTTGATCTAAAATATATGAAAGAAATTTAAGTCCAAGTAAGGAAAAAATTTCACGAGCATTAGAACTGTACGCCTTCACAAGGCGAGATCCGTTTATAAACGATAGCGAAAATAGCAACAGACTGATGATATTAAAACCTTCATGTATATTGTAGTTGGCAAGCAGTTGTATGTATGTATAAGCAGTTGGCTTGAGCCTGTCTCTTATACACATCTAGATGTGTATAAGAGACAGGCATAAAATAATACGACAATAACGCATAAAATAATACGACAATAACGAGGTTAAGAGGCCGAGGTACCGCCGTCACGCCGCGTCCAAGTCCAGCGTTGCCAGCACGCGCTATCCACAGGAGTGACTGAGCTCAGCTATACAATTACAAAATAACGAGAACAACTCTCAAATGTATACTGAAAACGCTAATAAATATCAAACAATACAATAGTAATTTATACAATGACTGAGCTAAGACCTTCGATAAAACAATAACAACCGCAAAACGCTAGATAATTCAGGCAATGTGATAATAATTTATAGAATAGTATGGCTGAACTATCCAATACAGGAGAAAAATCATTCCATCAACATTGATTGAAAATATCATTCAACAGAAGAGCAACTACATTACTAACGCTATAAAGGCATTGTCAAACATAACAAACGTAAGCACAATAATGAGACTATACCGAAGTCCTCGACCACTCGCATAATGATACTTTATAATAATAGAATGTATAATTCAATTTTGCAACAGTATAGAAGGAATACTAACATCGGTGACCGAAGCCAGGAAGCTCAGCCGCTTTTCGTCGGTGAGATGCGGCGCGAAGAAGTCCATGTGTGGGGAACTGGACGTGTATGAAGCCAGGCACCTGCCCACGAACTCCAGCAGAAGAAGCTTGAACAAGTCGATGTTTAGCCCTGGCATTTTATCTCTGGTCAAGTAAATGAGGAAAAGTGGCTTAACAAGCGACTCGCAGGTGACAACATCACCCTGATGTTCTCCCTTCGTCATGAGGGCAACGGCAGGCGCAGTGGTTAGGACCGAGAGGTATTTGACGATGTCAGGTTCATCCAAGTAGATCCTGGCGGTGGCCTCAATGTCAGCGAGACGTTTAGTGATGAAGTGGTCTCTGGTGGACTGGTCAGGGTGGTCGGTGATGGTCTTGAACCAAACGACCCCCAATGCGGCCAAGTGACATGAATGGTCGATAATCGACGAGTTCCGGAGGATGCAGTGAGTGACACCCACGCTGAACACGTTGCTTCTTACCAGCCTCTGTAGGAGCTGACAATGTTGCGCTGGGATGACAGGCACTACTGCGTTGCATGCAGAGTTTGGGTTATCCTGCAGCAGGTTCAGTTCGAAGTCGTCAGAAGTATCCATTGGAATGTCGAGGGTGGGTTGCAAAGCCCGTTGCGCGAGCACTTCATAAGGGTTCCCACAAATGTTCTTGATGTTCAGAGTCCAGGGGCTGTTGTCACGAGAGTAACCATGAGAAGCGAAAACTGGGACCCCAGTGAAAGACATGGTCTTAAGAAAATCCGTCTTGTTTTCTTTCAGAAGTTCCAGGAAGTCTGGGTCTTTGAGGTCACCGACGAACGAGCACATCAGTATCCTGCAACAGTCTTCGGGGTCTGGTTGAGGCAAAGCCTTTACTTGACTCTCAATCGAAAGATAGAGATCCTTGAAGGTCTGAATGTCCCTGGACCACTCAGCGTCTCCGTGGTTTCTGGTTTCGAGTTCCTTAGATTCGTGGGGGCGGTTTTGCACGGTGGACTTGAGGATGGCTTCGGCAAGCTGAATCTCGTTCTGGAAGCGGGAATCGCCAGAAATGATCCCGTACGTCGAACTTAGCATAGAGGAGAATTCCAGTTTCAAGCCCCTTTCTGACTTCCGATCAAGACGGAACCTCAAACTTGAGTTCATGGGCTCAAGTTGGTTCAGCTGCAACTCGAAGATGTGACGCATCAAGTCGAAGACGCCCATCGGGATCTCGTCTCGGTTGCTGTGGCGCTGGACGAGAACAGCATTCCATTGCTTGAACAAGTTACTCACCAAGAAGTTAGCGGAGGCCATTTGGATGAGACCCTGAATGGGCATTCTGGCACCATCACCTGCTGTTATTACAAGCGACCTCATTATTTCTGCAGGGTCTCTCTCGTAGTAAAGGAACTCACCATTATATGCCTCACTTTTTGTATCCTGAACCAGAGGCAGGACTTTACCAGGAACAGAAACGTGCACTCTCGACATCCCTTTCAACATTTCCTCGCGGATGTGCCCCATTTCGCGTTGCACCTCATGATTTTGTCGGGCCCAAAACAAAGTAGGGCATCCAGCCGAGCCGTTGTGCAGCCTGGAGCGGATGTCCTTGCTGTACTGGACAGGAAAAGAATCGCCCACGCCCAAGAGGTAAACCTCGACTGTTTTGCAATACGGTACGCGCATTTGGGAGATTGCATATGCAGGATCCCCGCGAGCACCAGACTGATGCCCATCGGTTACTAGGAAAACTCTTACGTTAGTTTCCCTACATTGCTGCACACAATTATTTATGGTTGTTATTGCAGAAGCTAAATCGGTACTAGAGTTATCGAAGTCGTCTTGTGTCAGTTGTGTTCCGTTTCTGCGGAATTTGACAGCGGCACTGAATGTGTAGATGTGAACAGTTCCTGTGAAAGATAGATATAATTCTCTGAGAAGAAGAAACTTTTAGACTGGCAATATAAAACATACGAAAATACTACCAAAATTGTAGAACTGATTGTACTCTTATTCTAGAATTTTCCAACTGAAGATGGAGCTGCATAACAAACACTTTCTTTTAAGATTTAGTGAATATTTGTGGTGCATTTTTTTCTTGTAAATTCCTATTTATTGTGCGATTCAGGCAATGCATTGACAATGATATTTGCAATTTAACTCATCTTACATCTAACAAAAAATAATCCAATTTCTTGCCGATATCATGCAAGGTTGAATTGAGCTCATTTATTTCAGCATAATAAGAATTTAAAAGAAAAAAACACCAAGTAAATTCAGCATATCTTCATTGAAAACGTTTTAGAGACCAGTTCCGCCATCAGATCAACAAATTTTTCAGACTACAAACACAATCAGCAGTGTTGATCTAAAATATATGAAAGAAATTTAAGTCCAAGTAAGGAAAAAATTTCACGAGCATTAGAACTGTACGCCTTCACAAGGCGAGATCCGTTTATAAACGATAGCGAAAATAGCAACAGACTGATGATATTAAAACCTTCATGTATATTGTAGTTGGCAAGCAGTTGTATGTATGTATAAGCAGTTGGCTTGAGCCTTCTTACCGATCAGAAGTAGATTCAAACAAAATTGAACTCACCATTGACGTGACGCGACACTTCGGTGTTCCAGTGAGTCATGACATAAGGCCAAACATCTCGCATGGAGCCTGAGACATCAAACATGGCGATGTTGTAGTACGGCGTAGTGTTGCCAGAGGGAGCCCCCGCCATGCCAGAGGGAATACTGAGGACGCAGTGGCTTCGTCTTCGCCTGTAGCCTTCGTCTGCCACGTCCAGACGGTACAGCACCGGGCTGACCATCTGCAGGGACCGGACATGTTGATTTGCAGATTGCCGCTCACTTATTTCATAAGTAAGAACAACGTACTTACGATTCTTTACCAAAAGACATTTCTTTAATTCTTCTCAGGTCAGGAACCGGAAAGAATTTCCCAACTGTTCATTATTAAATATACGTATAATACAATGCCTATATATAAGTTAAGCCTGTTTAGGAGCTCAAGTAATTTGCCTTCACCATGGATTGTTACTGACTGCTGAGTAGTTTCTAATAATAGACACCACAGAACATATCACTTCAGTGGTGTCAGGTCAGCTGGTCACAGTCCACAGACGCCCCCGAACCGAAGAGCCAACATTTAATACGGGTAGTAATAGCGTAATACGGATAGGTGAGTTGAAACTTGTAATTAAAATCTCGGGTTGCGGAAAACTGGCCGCTTACCTAAATACCATCTTATTGACATTTGACACCTCCTTCCCACACCATTACATCATAGAAGATAGGACTACACTCTACAGAGACCAAATTAAAATTTTGCTATAAAATCATCCCAAGTATCTATGCCTGCCTGTGCCTGCCAGGCTGCCGCTTGGAAGATACTTTGCGATACAAATGGGTTTACCCTCGCATCTTTCTCTGAGAAGAGAATTTATTGGTGACAGAAAATGAATTTCTCTAAGATGGACTCAAGCCAGTCTAAGAGGATATACCTAAAGAAAGTTTCATTATTCAAAACGAAATATTATAAGAGCTGACGCGCATTCGTAGTAAAATTTGTGAGAAATCATTCCACTACTTAATCCTGTAGTTTATTAATTGCAATCCTTGTAGCAAAATTGGCCTAAATTTGAAATATTGTCGAGCGTTCGAGTTCGAGCTGTAAGTGACAGAGAGACTGTCAGACAGTCAGAGGAGTTTGATTATAGTCATTAGACTGAACTTACGTGGGACATACAGGAGCTGTCTCATAATTTAACGGCAGTATAAAACTAATTTATATGAATTCAATTTGTTGCCAATCCAGCATTCCATCTTACCTTGATGCTAGTTGTAGAAGTTGTGGGTCAGCTTCTTATCTTCAGCTGCTGCTTGAAAGCTGATCGTAACAAGTCTTGAATTGTACTAATTATTGAGCCCAAACCGATTAATTTTGCCTTTTCATAGCCTTAAGTATTATAGTTTGAGCTATTCTCGTCACTTCTACAGGTAACAAATATAGAGTTTACTTTTTGTTTCGAAAATGTGATGAATTTTCAGCAATGTTTGAGCACAGCAAAAGCATGTTAGCCACTTAACCTCTCTCTAACGAACACTGTGATTCGACAGACCGTGAGACCGACACGAGGCGCGGCGTCAGTGCGCAAAGAAATACCTCGTACGAACGCGATTGTAACGCGTTTCTTGTAACGACAAACACGGCTGAAAATATATATTTATGTATTGGAACACATGCGCACTCTGCGATCATCGTAACATGGTTGGCAGTTTTTTACTTCCTGGATTTTACACTGTAAAATTTTAGTGTCGTAAAAAATAAACAGTAACATTTTACATTAACTGCGTACGGTAAAATTTTCCATTAACTGCTTGCCATTGATCATTGTAAGCTGAACAATGGAATCAATCTGACACTAGAGTTTTAGGTTGCGTTCAGGCTGGCATCTCGCATGATGATAAATAGTACTGAAGCATATGTATTAGAAGGATTAATATACCATGCGATATAGTATTGTACCATCCCAGATAGTACTGTACCATGCCAGATAGTGGTGTACCATGCCAGATAGTACTGTACCATGCCATATACTGATAGTAGTTACCATGCCAGATAGTACTGTACCATGCATGCCATTACTGATAGTAGTGTACCATGCCAGATAGTACTGTACCATGCCAGATAGTAGTGTACCATGCCAGATAGTACTGTACCATGCCATATAGTACTTTACCATGCCATACAGTACTTTACCATGCCATATAGTACTTTACCATGCCACTGCCAGATAATAGTGTCACATGTCAGATAGTGATGTACCATGTCAGATAGTACTGTACCATGCCAGATAGTACTTTACCATGCCACTGCCAGATAATAGTGTCACATGTCAGATAGTGATGTACCATGTCAGATAGTACTGTACCATGCCAGATAGTGGTGTACCATGCCAGATAGTACTGTACCATGCCATATACTGATAGTAGTTACCATGCCAGATAGTACTGTACCATGCATGCCATTACTGATAGTAGTGTACCATGCCAGATAGTAGTGTTAGTGTACCATGGCAGATAGTACTGTACCATGCCACTGCCAGATAATAGTGTCACATGTCAGATAGTAATGTACCATGTCAGATAGTAGTGTACCATGCCAGATAGTATTGTACAATGCCAGATAGTACTGTACCATGCCATATAGTACTTTACCATGCCAGAGAGTACTGTACCATGCCACTGCCAGATAATAGTGTCACATGTCAGATAGTAGTGTATAGTGTACCATGCCAGATAGTATTGTGCAATGCCATATAGTACTGTACCATGTCACTGCCAGATAATAGTGTCACATGCCAGATAGTACTGTACCATGCCAGATAGTAGTGTAGGTACCATGCCAGATATTATAATAATAAGTGTGCATGCAGTGCATCATGCCAGATAGTGTACCATGTCAGATAGCAGAGAAACGTTCATATAATACTACATCATTCTAAATGGTAACATACCACACCAGATAGTAGAGTTCTATGCCACAGATAACGTTTTTTCATTAGATGTAGTCTTCCGTTGGATGGATGGATGGAGGGCTCCATCCATGAGGGGGCCAACTTTGTGCCGTGACTGTAGATGGTCTTCCTATGGCTGTAATTGAGAAGAAGATAAAACAATTTAATAACGGTTTAAATTGAGGATACGAAATTTATGTTATTGAAATAATTTACCCTAATTTTTTTTGCGTTCATGTACGTTCGATGTGGCAACATTTGTGCCATATGCACGTCACAACCACAATTGAACTCCCAGCTGGGAAACACTGTAGCAAATTAGCTTACAAAATGAGTAATGTTGTCCTAGTAACTGGTATATGGATTGTCTGGCAGAAACTAGGTGAGCAGATGCAAAACTAATCGGTTGTTACACGCGTTTCCAGGCACAATTACTCGTTACAGACTCGTTCGAACAGCGTTATTTGCATCGTTTGTATTCCACTGCACTTCCGGCGCACCGGCAGTTGATCCGAAGCAGCAAGTAAGCAAGGTTAGTGTCTGTTTTTCAATGCTGAATGTCTGAAACATTAGAAAAGCGTGTAAACTGTTATATTTATAAGAGATATATAGCAAGAACGCCTACCATACTTGCTTGATTGAGTGACGTTGGACTTCGTTAAATAGAAGTTATAAGAATTGGTAGGAAACGAGGCCGATCAATAATCCATTGAACAACATAGCCCAGCGGTAGAACCTAACTTGTGAAACGTGACTTGCAGGCGAGAAGGCCGCGCTTTCTTATCGCTTTGCCGATTGCGCGAATGCCAGTCTTTCTTATCGCTCTCTCAATTGCTTTGATTTTACTTCGATAATGAAATGAGCAACATTGACACACCCTTTCTAAAAATGCTGATGAATATTCAAAATTTGTTATTTAATATTAAAAATTAATAATGAGAAACCCAAAAGCGGACAAGGAATTGACCTCAGGCACCTCAGTAATGACTTGATTTCTCGTAGCGAGATTTTAAATGATGTGCTCTATCACAAACCGACAGTTCCTTCTTGATTTGCACTTATTTTTAATAATTCCCCACAAAGAAAATATTGTTGCGAAGTCGACCGATGCACGACCACACAGCCGTGATGCTTGCCGGCTAGATAGAATTGATGCCTTAGTAATGAAGGCGTTGAAATTTAATTATAAGTGAAAGAATTTTATACTGATTGGGTTTCGCATTAACTTTGGTTTAATATAAGAATTTTTTTTATGATGTGTTGACATTTATATGAGGCAAGTGTCTTACTCGCCATCTCACGGGCCACGGCCGTGGGGACTGGGGATTAAGTGATGGTGTGCTGGTGTGAGTTGTGTCTCACGATCGTTGTCAGAAATTATAATGAATTTCCTTGTTACTCCCACAACTATATCGAAACTTTTTTTAACAATCACACGACATGTTAACGAAAAGTCGAAAACCTGTCACTCGGCACTTATTCCCATAGAGTTCAATAGAGTTCATCTCTCAGATGGCCAGCCCGGTGCTGTACCGCCTGGACGTGGCAGACGAAGGCTACAGGCGACGACGAAGCCACTGCGTCCTCAGTGTCCCTTCTGTCATGGCGGGGGCTCCCTCTGGCAACACTTCGCCGTACTACAACATCGCCATGTTTGATGTCTCGGGCTCTATGGAAGATGTTTGGCCTCGGGTCGTGAATCACTGGAACGCGGAAGTGTCGTCTCACATTAACGGTGAGTTTAATAATGCTCATAACAATACCCTTTATTCAGGCTTCGTGCACACGTCAAGAATAAACTTTAATTATAATTGAGCGAGCTGATTTAACATATACTCTGCGTGAATCTTAACAATACACATTATGCGAGCGTCGTTTACAATCCCCATCATCACCCCATGCATGTCAAAACAAAAGCCAAGTTATACAACCGTTTTTTGGGAGATGAGTTATACATGACTAAGTTACATGAGTGAGTCAAGTTGGGGGATGAGTTCACGTTAATTCTATGTGTGTATTCAGAGGATCACAGGGCTCAAAAGCTTAGTGTTGGACGGTGTTAAGTTGCCAACAGGCAATAGGACCTTATGTGAAATTATGGGAAAATACGGCGAAATTCAATAGTTCTTTTTGATATAAGCTAGAAAACAAATTAAAATGCAAACTGGAGAGTGTTTAGAAGAAATGGCAAAAGTAAGTCTTTGTTCTTTTTGTTTAGGCCGGCCTGAAATGTTAGATCATATTAATTGAAGCCAATATTCGTGAATGTTTGACATATTGCGATTACTGTGTTCCTCTTCGTCATGAATCATCTTCCTTTATTGGTAGGTCTCTGGCCAATTTGATGACATTGCATCGACGCGCTATCCGATTATGTCAAGCTACGGTATTGCCTCATTATATGAAAGATGCTCCAGTTAGGGGGTGACCTCTTGTCCATAAATAGATTTTAATAATACATTCTGAAGATTTTTTCTTAAAAATCTCAATTTTCTCTCCCCTGCAGGTTCTACGGACATTTATACATTTGGAAAAGATGTCACTTTCAGACGAAGGGGAACATATATCAATTCAGGAGACTTCGATGGCAGCTCCACCAACTTGACAGACGCCTTGCTTACCATCACCCAAAAAGTCAACCAATGCACTGAACGCCACGTCCGCGTATTTCTGCTAACCGATGGTGATGGCAATTGCCGCCGTTCTGCCGAGGAAGTCATCTACAACATGCGAATTCCGCGAGGTAAAGCCATCGAGGTTTACCTCTTGGGGGTCGGTCGAGATTTCCCTGTCCAGTACAGCAAGGACATACGCTCCAGGCTGCATAACGGCTCGGCTGGATGCCCAACGCTCTTCTGGGCTCAAGATGATTCCGAAGTGCAAAATGAAATGAGGAAAATCCGAGTTGAAATGTTGAAAGGAATGAATAGGGTGCATGTGTCAGTTCCTGGTAAGATTCTGCCTCAGATTCAGCAGACTCAGCAAGTCGGTCATTACGGCGAGTTCCTCTACTACGAGAGAGACCCTGCAGAGATCATGAGTTCCCTTGTAATAACAGCAGGTGATGGTACTAGTATGCCCATTCAGGGTCCCATCCAAGTGGCATCCGCTAACTTCTTGGTGAGTAACTTGTTCAAGCAATGGAATGCTGTTCTCGTCCAGCGCCACAGCAACCGAGACGAGGTCCCGATGGGCGTCTTCGACTTGATGCGTCACATCTTCGAGTTGCAGCTGAACCAACTTGAGCCCATGAACTCAAGTTTGAGGTTCCGTCTTGACCGTAAGTCAGAAAGGGGCTTGAAACTGGAATTCTCCTCTATGCTAAGTTCTACGTATGGGATCATTTCTGGCGATTCCCGCTTCCAGAACGAGATTCAGCTTGCCGAAGCCATCCTCAAGTCCACCGTGCAAAACCGCCCCCATGAATCCAAAGAACTCGAAACCAGAAACCACGGAGACGCTGAGTGGTCCAGGGACATTCAGACCTTCAAGGATCTCTATCCTACACGTCCAGTTCTCCACACATGGACTTCTTCGCGCCGCATCTCACCGACGAAAAGCGGCTGAGCTTCCTGGCTTCGGTCACCGATGTTAGTGTTCCTTTTATATTGTTGCATAATTGTTTATTGACCAATGATGAACTCACGTTACGCGTTAGATGTGCTCATTTAGTGGTCATTGTTTTAGGTATGTCAGTAGCCATCAACATCAACGCTATCAAAGTGGTTTTCTCTTTACAGTACCATAGAACTCTAAGAGTAGTGATTGCAGTTGTGTCACTGTTTGAGTTTTAAGCACGTGAACGGCATGACGTTAGTTGAGCTTAGGTTAAGCTATAGATCTGGAAAGACGTTTGACTCTAAACTCATTCATATCCATCCCCTTATAGCTTTTTTTAGCTTTCATCACATTACATGTATATCATCACCATGTATTGTGTAATTATGCATTCTATTATCATAAATTATCACTATGCGAGTGGTTGAGGACTTTTGTATAGTCTCATTATTGTGTTTGCGTTTGTTATGTTTGACAATGCCTTCATAGCGTTAGTAATGTAGTTGCTCTTCTATTGAATGATATTTTCAATCAATGTTGATGGATTGATTTTTCTCCTGTATTGGATAGTTCAGCCATACTATTCTATAAATTATTATCGCATTGCCTGAATTATTGAGCGTTTTGCGGTTGTTGTAGTTATATGGAATGGCTGAGCTCAGTCATTGTATAAATAACTATTGTATTGTCTGATATTTATTAGCGTTTTCAGTATACATTTGAGAGTTGTTTTCATTATTAGTTAATTGTATAGCTGAGCTCAGTCACTACTGTGGGCAGCGCGTGCTGGCAACGCTGGACTTGGACGCGGCCTGACGGCGGTACCTCGGCCTCTTAACCTCGTTATTGTCGTATTATTTTATGCGTTATTGTCGTATTATTTCATGCGTTATTATCGTATTATTTTATGCGTTATTGTCGTGTGGGCAGCGCGTGCTGGC